>NW_010419516.1:3314-9504 GCF_000710305.1 Buceros rhinoceros silvestris | reverse complement strand
AGTTCTGTTTTTTTAAATATGGACTTCTTGTGAACGGGGTAATAGTTTGTCCCCTTTTCCATTTGCCTTTTCTTCTCCTATGTAAATGTTTTGAATTCCAGTCGCATCTTGTACCATGAAAAGAAATTTTCCTTTCCATTGTTAAAATTAACAAGAACTTTTAATACTGTTGAACAGTCTTCCAGTGTCTCTCAGCATTAATTCTTGTGTGCCTGTTCGTACTCTTTTTCTACTGAGTGGAGAAGCAAAGGGGCAAAGACAACATGAAAGGTAGACAGTGATGACAGCAGGATTACATACAGGGTTTGTAATCCTCTATCAAAGCCCTCAACTGCCTTAATTAGAAACTATCATGGCTACTAATTAGGATACGAGTTGTTTCCTAAATTTATTACTGAAGCAGTAGCATCTTCTTTTTGTTTGGTTGTGCATATAGAGACAGTTACTGAAATCTGCCTGGTCCGAGTCACCCTTCCCTACAGGAAGAATATGAAATAAATAGCGTAGGTAAAAATGACAGAAAACAGCAAAAAGTAACAGATATCCAGTGTGAAGAATAGCATATCCTCCTAAGTTCATTCCCTTGTCCAAACAGCTGCACTTCACTAACAGTCCTCTCTTAAAGAATTGCTGATACACTACTGAGACCTTAACTTGTCCAGTAATTGAGTTTTTATGGCCTGTCAGAAATATTTTATTTTGTAAAAAAACTACAAGAAGACAAATTTACTTGGGAATTCAGAATGAGCAATCTTTAGCCAATTTCGTCGATTTGAAATATTTATGAGAATGTTTTTACAATTTGATGATAGTGCTCTGGGTGTACATGTTAATCTTTAGTAAACTAGCTACTAAACCCAGGAAAAGTTACAGGATTAAAATCCTACTCACTTTGTGTCATTTAATAACTTTTTGTTTTTCAGGGAAAAAGAACATTGCTCAGTATTGCTTTAGGTATTTCTTTAATTACAATGTACTATGATTTAGCTCTGTTTTCTTATTCAGCTCTAGTAAGTCAAGGTTTTGTGGTGCCTTATACTTGCTGACTCACTTTGCAAATGTTCCATTTTGTGTTACAAAAATTTTACCTTCTGAACCAATATTGCATACATAGATATCTTTTAAAGACTGTTTTTATTCCCAGCAAAGCCTATTCACCCTTTATAATCTTAGACAAAGGAGTTTGTATTAAGAGACCCGTCAAAAAGGGGAACCCTGTAGTTTGTTCCCTTCTTGCCAAATGCTGACTCTGGAAGACAAATCAGGGCAATAAATTTAGTGGCTCTCTCTGGTGAGTGTAATTTTCTTTCAAATCTGTAGCACATAGTGATCTAATCTCACTAAGATTTCTAATACTCTCTTTAGGATAGCAGTAATAGTTAATGGCACAAATTAACAGGGAAGCGTATTATGCAGGAATGTTTGTTATCTTTCAGATCATTAAAAAGGGAATTGGAAAAACATTGATTCTGACAACTTAGAATCATTCCAAAGCGATTAACATATTGAAAAGGGCACTTACAGTGTATTTGTGTACAGCCTTGCTGAATTGAGCAATGCACGTAGCTAATGAAAATGTGAGGCTCTGACACACACTTTTGTATGCATAAAATTTTGTAGCATCGTTTTTGGATCAAGAATGACTCTCCTATAGTTCTCTTAGGAAAAAAACAACCATGAACATATATCTTCTGAAGCTCTTAATACTTCTTAAAATTTTAAAATTAATGCTTAGAGGCCACAGTCATGACAAAAGACCTTGCTGCTTTACTCTGTACATACACGGTTTTTAAACATTCTGAAATTCAAAAATGAAATGAAACAAATCTTGCAATAACCACTAGTTTACAGTTCAGGAAGAATTCATACATGCCTCTTCGGAGCCCTTGAAACAGTTATTAGTGCCTATAAAAAGAAGTATTATCTATAACTGAGTTTTTAAGGATGCTTAATACGAAGATAACGAGTTGCAAAGAGCGGATTACAAAATAGGTTCTCCTTAGAGTGAATGTGCTTGTAAGGAGAAGGATATTTCATGGGAATTGGATTTCCTTGGGGTTTGACATTCAAAGAATTAAATATGCAATACAGTTAACCCCTGAGAAACACAGCTCAGAAAAATGTGAGTATATCACTTTATGGAGTTTCTGCTTTATGCTTCTGTAGCTATAGAAATGTTACACAACAAGGTATGTTTTTCTTTTTCTTGTGGAGGTTTGTTTCCTTCATGTCAGAATGGTTGTTTAGAGTCTCCTGCAATTGCCACCTCTGTAATCCTAGTGTTGCAGTTACTAGGAGGGACATGATTTTGGAAGAGGAACCATTAAGTCATTGCAGATTGCTGCCTAAAAACTCTGCACTTGCAGAAGAGCTTGTTGCACTCCCAAGCTTTTTTTGGTCTTTACTTCTCTTTCATTTCCTACTGTCCACTGTTAGCACCAAGCTTTTTGTGTAAGTTTCCTAAGAGACAGTGCACAGTTTTAAACTAGCTCTAATTAAGTGCTTTGAACAGACCCTTCTTATTAACCATTTAGTTTTTCATTAATCATAGTGAATGTGTGTTTTCTTTGCATACAAAAAGCATGAGGAACTGACTGGAACCTTTCCAGGAATGTCACTCTGGGCTCTGCATAATGAAATTACTTTTTCCATTGAGACCATTAACCCTACTTACTAATGATCACCTTATTCTTCAATCAATTAAAATTGTTAGAAAAAACAATCCTAGCATCTTCTTGAATTTGGCTGAAGAACAAAAAGAATAACTGATTAACTGCTCTTTAATCAGCTAGTTATGTCTGAAATAGAATTGTTCTTCTGTCTTTAGTAGAATCAGTTATTGCTTCAATATCATGCAGATGCAATATAGAAACTATACACCCTGAACACAAAAGCAAACTATGAAGTTCTGACTTCTCCATCTGAAAAACTGATCTCTAGTTTTATTTCCCCAGATTTTTATTCACTGTCGTACGAAGTTCAGTGTCCCATTTAAAAAAAAAAAAGAAAGCAAAAAGAGGTTACTAATTTATTGAAAATCTGTTACTTAAAAATCAAGTTCTAACAATTAAAGTTTTGGAATATAATAAAGGCAGAGGATCACTGCTTTTGGGAAAATTCAATATATCCTTTACCGATATATACTTAGTCTCTGTCCTCACACTATCTTTGATTTCTATTGCCTCTGCCAACTGCTGCTTTTTTATTTCAAAACATTCTATCAGTCAAAAACTAATAGGCCAAAGAAGTGTATTAGATTAAGTGGAAGGACTTTCGTATTCATGGCATGCTTAGAAAATGGAATCAATCTTTAAATATCTCGTCACTTTCCATCTAGGCATTATTCCAACAATTTCAATGGCTAAATATATTGAGAGCATTCCAGATTAAATGGTAGCTCTGAATGTCTTTTTATAAATGGTACGGCCCCTAAAGAACTGAATTGGTTGTGGTGGTTAACGATATCTGCATTTTGTTTACCGAAGTGTACTGAATATTAGTGCCATATAACACAACTGTGTTTGCAAGCATCTGTCCCTGGAAAAAATCCCGCAACTAGAAGGAGCGCTTCTACTGCAGATCAAGTAAACTGTCAGAAGCAGCTTGTTTAAAGTATGCAAAGCCAGCTTTTTTTTTTTTTTTTTTTTTTCTGGGGAAAGCTTTTGCCGTGGAAATTTTTTTAGGCTGATTCCTTCTCTTGCCAGCTTTTTTTTTTTTTTTTTTACTTCATGGTGAAGCATTATGACTGGATAATTTTTCACAAAAGATCAAATTAAAAGGAAAACCAACATATCTTAGAAATGGAAAATCAGGGCAGAAGAGGGGAGGGAAAAGGGGTAAGAAACAAACCAAAATGACTAAATCAGCAAAATTACATGTTGCTTTGTTTGCTTGTTTTTTCCCCTCCATTTAATATATTGCTGCTGTCACCTTTCTTGAATGCTTGTTTCCATTGGAGTCTGCAGGGTGGTCCTGACAGTTCTCATAGCAGGCAACAGTTCGGACAGGGTAGATTTGCCCTCTTTCTTCCCAAAAGGAGTAAGTGGGAGGACTTGGTGCTCTTCATTGCTGCAGTAATGCCATCCTGCTGGGATATCCCTGCTGTTCCTTTGAGTAACATTATCTTCTTGGCAAGGAAAAGTGTTCTCATTTGTTATTTAATTTTCTTATTCATCCTTTCTGCATACAAGAGACTAAGAAGAAGTCTGTAGGAGCTGGAGTTCTTCACTGAGCCATCTAAATGTTTAGTGGGCACAATGACTGTATCAGTCATGTGGCAACACTGCAAATGAATTTTGCAGATCCACCGCAAGCAAATGCCAACAAACCTGTACTGTGCAGCAAAGCAGAAGGCATACTTGATTTCACATATGTCACAGAAAGTGATGCTGGAAATATTGAGCTACCTAAGCACTTTTTGTACTGTTCTCCATAAGCCTCCAGCTTTGAGGCCAACCTCATTTCTTTGTTATACAGGCTGGGAAAAGGAAAATTATAATGGGTGAACAAATTGAAAAGTTGAAAACCTGAAACACTAAACATCCTTTTCTAATACATGATTGAATTTGTAAGATCTTTGGCCCTGTGAGTGCAAAAGCAAGACCCTTGGGTGAGTTGTGTTCATCGTTCCCAACAGTAGAGAAAACGTATTTCTGACGATACAAGAACTCAAGGTCTAGGGCAAGAGAAATGCGAAGCTGGTTTCATTACCTACTTCTGGACAAAGCAGATGCATAGGTTATGATTGTCTTGAATGTAACAGGACACGTCACTAACAACAAGAATACGTAGTATCTAAAACTCTGTCAATTCACATCACCAGATTCCTCTGAACGTAACTAGCATCATTTCCTCTGACTTCTTTGTGATACCTCGTGTATGTAGATATATATATCTATATATTACTACACTGAAAGTTACCTTGAGTATTACAAAATGAATCAGAAATGACAAGCAAACTGTGATTTCTATAGTGGGCTCTTTCTACTTCTTTTCATCTTAGAGATAATCCCACTTCCATTAGATGTCACTTTAAGTACTGCTTGAGCATTGCAGAGGAAGAGACCAAATGCCAGACAATGAGAGGTTTTAGCTGAAATAATCTCATGAAGAGCCATAAAAAAAAAAAAAGCCGTAAAAATACTACAGCTTTTGAGCTTTTATAAATGTCTCTGTGTTTACCTTTGCACAGGTTTGTGTTTATGTTTGCTGGTTGAGAGGTAAAGTTTTTTTTAACTTAAGACCCCTTACCCAAACTGTGATAGTTTGCTTTAAGTAAGTCCCTTAGTTCATACCACTTCTGATGCGTCTCAGATGAAAAATGACCAATGAGGAAAATCAAACTTAGATGTGTGGAAGGGGAAACATCACCATATGTTCCTAAAATAACTTGAAATTGATCCCTGTGTTTCTGAATCTCAGTATTCTCTGTCATGAGAAAATGTCTGTAAACCCAGAAATCATTCCATCTCCCTCTAGTTTTGAATGATATGGGGGCAAATAACCTACTACAACTATCAGTTTCTTAGCTGTCAATTTGGACTGAAACTAAAAAAACCTCCACTTTTTAGTAAACTTAGTGGAAAGTCTCAGGTGATGTAAAGATTTATGGAAGTGCTTGTAAGGAAGGCAATGGTGCAATTCCTTAGCTGTTGACTGAACAATTTAAAAAGTAGTGAACAAATCTTCGATACAGAAGAGGAAGGATGTCTATATGATTAATTTACACTGAAGAACTGAAGAACTGGATTTTTTCTGCCACACAGTTCCTATATGATGTTAGAGCAGTCAATTAAGACAAACTTTAGGGATTAACACCGTGTGTTTCTGGTTTTCTGAGCAAATCCTTGGAATGATTTGCAGAGTACTGAGCACTTGCAGCATTAGTAACTTGGTTTTGAACGTGTATGAAAGGCTGTGTGTTCAGCATTGTGAAAATGAGCTTCCATGAATTTCCTACCAAGTGCCCAGATTAGACAGTACCTTTGATCTTAACCTTACTGGGTCTCTGCTCTGCATAAATTAGGAATAATAATGCCCTCTCATCTCACAGAGACATTGTGAATATAAATATATTAATGTTTGTGAAGCACTCAGACACTCTGCTGATGAACCTCATAGAAAAATGTATTTTCAGCTCAGATATTCAATAATGTTTGATAAATAAATTATGGGGGCACAAAATATGGAA
>NW_010419516.1:0-3198 GCF_000710305.1 Buceros rhinoceros silvestris | reverse complement strand
AGAGTGAAGTTTTGAATTTGGTAAATAGGTTATATCTGTGAATTGAATTAAATTAACTTATCAAAGAAACACCTGTTCAAACGAGAGCACATGACCATGTCATTAAAAGTTCACGCCATAATGCAGATATAGAAAGGGGCGGTATTTATGTATCACAGTACAGTTCTTTTGATCTAGACTTCCTATGTAATTAATATACGTATCAAAATTTTAGAGTGTGAAGGATTTACAGCATAAAACTCAGATTTGGCTTGCAGTTCTGCTTATAAGTAGGAGTAGTGTGATTGAGCAAAGAATCAAGCCCTAAGATACAAAGTGTGAAAGGCGTGAGGGGTACGGAAGGGTGTACACCTGTCAGGTAATTGTGGAATGTCAAATCTTGGCTCACTGAAATGAATGAGAATCTTGCCGTAAGTTTCACCATAGCAGGGATTTAATTCAATTTGCTTTATAAAAAAACTCCATAGTGAATAAGATAGATCTTTATGTAGGAAAATAAAATGTCACCCATCTGTTGGCTTTGTAAAGTTACATTTTAATGTATGCCATATTTCTTTGGAAGGAGAATTTTGGGGAAAAAGAGCTCCCTATTTGGTTTTTGCTAGAAATGGTTAGTGTCTCATTTTGAACAGGGTACCGATACCTAACTTATTTAACCAATATCCGCGCTTTAACTCTTTATCTGTTTCATTTCAGGTGACACAAATTGTGAAATCTCCAAATCTTGGGAAAAGAACAGGAAGTTTTTGAATTTTCATTACCAAAATCAAATCACAGAAATGAGGGGAAAAAAAAATACTGATTTATTTTTATAATGCAGTTTAGCTACAATGGATTCTATACCAAAAACTAATTAGTATACTATAATTGAAGATTTATTTTTGGACCAATGTACCAGCTGGTATCACAGATGGTACAGATGGCATAAGGTTCTTTAATGGGATAAAGATAATGTGTTGGCACAAAGAGAGTTGAGTATATGAACATGTGATTTTTCTTTTCCCTTATAAACTGCCTAATCAGTATAATTTTAATTGATATACAATTGATATATTTGTATTCCACAAATCTGGGTAAATATTAAGATCAATACTTTGCAGTCGGTGTCATGAATATAACCTTACTTTGTTCTGGAAAATCTCATATGCCATAGTAGGCAGCAACTCATTAAACACTGCAGTTTAAAAGAAAGAATCATATCATTTAAATGGTTTACCTGACATTTTTAAAGGTGATTAATTGAGAAGTTTATGGAAACAGCTGAATCCCTCAAAAAGGTTTGATTCTCATGAGCTTTGATATTCGTGTAGACACGTCAAAAAGTGACTGTAGTATTGGTAATGAACAATCTTGATGATAAGGATCAGGATTCCTTCATGATCAGGAAATAATTCTAATTATTTTCTCTGAAGATCCACAGTGTAGCTGCATATTTCTTGGTGATAGCAGAGTAGCCTCACTGGATAGTGCAGATTTCATCAGACTTAATTTCTTTTCTTACAAATGATATCCTATAAAATAGTGTTGAGTTGAAAAGATTTTTACTTTTACCCCATTTAGAACTTCATTTTGTCACGTCACTATTTTGTGTACAGTACACAAGACATAAGAACTATTTACACTGTATCCTATAGAACAAATATCTACAGTGGTGCTTTCAGTCACGAAGCTGGCAAGACATTGCTAGATTATGTTTTTCTCTGGTGCCTGAATTAAACCTCTCTGCTACTGACGAAAGTTGCCAGTGGGCACTTTACTGAATACCTAGCCAATTGCATCCAGATTCTGTATTATTCAATATTCAAAAGTGCATCTATTCATCAAAAATGGATTGTATCTTTTCACGTTAGACAAAACCTGCAGAAGAATCTAAGTTTTTGTTTGACACACCTAGATTGCTAAGCATATTTAATAACATATTACACCCAAAGACTCATTACTGCAGTATTTAAAGCCATTTCCAGATCATACATAAATGTGGCTAGAGATGTAAGGGTTTGTTAGTGATGTAAACCTTGATTTGGAATTAATTTCACACAGATCCTGAGCCTGGTGATTGTTAGGACATATTGAACAAAGCTAGCAAAAACTGTTTGGTCAGGGTATCAAGTTGCTGCATTCAGTCATAAGCCAGAAGAAAAACCGTATTGCTTAATGCCCCGAGGGAAAAATTGTGAAGAAAGACACCGCCACAGGACAGGGCAAACCCTACTGGTTTTCTGATCAAGAGCTGCAACATTCCTCTGAATGACTGTGACTGGACACATATCCAAAGTGTGCCTTTCTCACAAGTTCTTAAAAAGAAAGGAAAGGAGAATTTTCTTGCAAAGGAAAAGGAGAATTTTCTTGCTTTTTCCCTCTAGAGTGGTGTTTTTTTTTCCCTTTTGTGCAAGGCTATCCTGCTTGTAATTAGAAATCCTGTGTTCTTCAAGGGTGCGGTAGTCATATGGTCCTCGTGTAAGTATCGAGGAGATAGGACTGACTGTTGCCCTTGTTAATGCCATCGTGCTTTTACCATTGTATGTAAATGTAAGTAAAGGCAATATCTAAACTCTATCCTGGATCCTGGCATAGACATCTTTGAGTTCATGCACCGAAGTAAAACCTTGAACATTAGGCAGAGGAGATTATTCCTACTTGGGAATGCCAAGCCTTCAGTCCTTTATCTAGAAGCTGACAGAATCCAATAAATGAACTGATAATACACAAAAAGCAAACGGCTTAGGAGAAATAAGTGAGTATGTCTTAAAGAAGGCAGTGGAGCGTGTGCACTGTACAACAGGAGTCCAGGTTTCTTATATGCTTAGGAAATGTAAATCATGGTTTTGAAAAATTTAGGTTATCAACTCTATTGAAAATAGTGGTCCAGTCACATGTAGCTAGTTAGTGTGTCTGTTCCGTTTTTATGAGAAATACTTTCTTCCATATTCAAACATATTATGAAATGAAATATGATTAAATAGTAGGTTGTGAGAACTGCTATTATTATTCTGTGTATAGGGGGAGGGATAAAACTCTGCTTTCATTTCTATTTTAGAGATGTGTTTATACCTTCTGGAAATAGCCCGTTAGCAAGTTACCTTTAAGCACTGATTGTGAAACAAAGCCTGGTTTTGCTAAGATCTATTTCTCCAGTTGTAAGGACCTTGGCAATGACAGAGTTTAATGGGATTAACCCATTAAACCACCATCCTCTAG
>NW_010419515.1:0-7823 GCF_000710305.1 Buceros rhinoceros silvestris | reverse complement strand
TGCTTGGTACTTGCGTTCCTTTTGCGTTTGCTTCCATAACCATGGTTTAAGCCCCGCTACACCAACCTTCCGATCCCATATAAACCTGTTAAAATCTCACTCGTTTTTCTGTATATAGTACTTTTTTCTAGTGTTATCAAACTTCTTTTAGTTTCCCAAACTTAAGAAGACTCACAGACTTTTCTCTCTTCTTATCTCTTCTCTTAACCCTCTTCTCCCAGAACGGGAGGGAGGTTCATTAGAGAGAGGAAGAACTTGTCCTGTAATTGGTGTACTTCAGCTAACCAGTGATAGATGGAAAGAAGCTTTTTGGATAGCAAGGGCTCATGTGAGGGTTAGTTATCCCACCAGGGGTTGTTAATTCATTCTTAACCCAGGTAACCAACTCCACTTTCGAAGCATCTTTCAACCTCCCCAATTCATGCGTCCTCCCAAATGTGCTGTCGTTGAGCCCTTCCCTTTTCCTGCCTCCCACTCTACTTCTGTGAGCATTATCACTGTGCTCCTCTCCAACGCTTGTGACCTTAAACTTCACTAACTTTTCTCCTCCTCTTCTTCCGCTCCATATTCATACTGTTACCAGCCCTTTTCTTTTTCCTGATGGAAACCGTGTCCTGGCAGGAGCCTTCTAAAGGCTGTTTTCTGAAGCCCTGTGGGGAAAATGGGATCATTACATGCCAGGGCACATGCTCAAGACCATCATTATGCAAGTCAGTGCCGGAGCCATTTTGTTTCAATTTGCTTCTCGTCAGGACCCAAGGATCTGCTCATTCGTTATACAAATGAGGTGGTTTCCCAACTTGAAAGTGCATTTTTAAAAATCTTACTCTGCTTAATGATTCTTTTTGTTCATTTTAAATAGATTATTAGAATTCTTCCTGCTAGTAAAAGACCCACAGCAGTGGAAACTGTGTTTGGAGCTTCTGCTCCATGTAATGCATTCTTAATGACTCAAATATTTATCTGGAGGAACTTCTTTCTGTATAGGTGAGATATATTTCACCATCCTGATTAACACAGAACTTCACTTGGCACAGGAACTGTGCAAACATTTCCTTGCAGGGAGCGATGAATTAGACATGTTGTGTAGAGCTCTGGAATGTCTGAAATTCAAACTCATACCGACACAGCTTTGTAACAACAGGTAGCCAAGGTCTGTTGCTCAGGACCTGGCTATGGGGGAAACAAAACTTCAGAGATCACTTCCTAAAGGTCACCAGCTGCAAGTCCGTTCAGTCTGCTGATGTGTACTGAGGGAGCACAGGCATCCAGTGAGAGTCTGGCTGCCAAACGACTCCTCCAAGCATGGCTCCTTTCAGAAGGAGATACATATGTGTGTGTGTGAACCCAAGTCTTTCCTTAGAACACCTCAGAGTTGCCTTCAGCAATGGCAGGGATCATTCTGCCCTGGTGGGAGATTGTTTCATTAGATCCTCCTGTATTTCAGCCATCCCTCACAGGCCACGGGCCAGGGACACATGCTGCCACAACCACGACCCAGCACGCAAGAGTCCAAATGGTCTCAAAGGAGCTGCTTGCTCGGGCCTGCTTTTAGGATGAAGCTAGATTAAGGTGAAAGCTACTGAACTGCAGGAGCAATGGAGCTTCCTTCAAGTTAGTCTCCTCAGAAGAGCTTGTGTTGTATGCTCCTTTCTAGAGGGACGAGCCACAAACTGCAGGATACAGCTTGCTGTGATGCTAATTGTTGCCCATGCAGAAAAGGCACTGGAGACACTCTCCTCTTTGCTAACAGGGGTTGAATATTGTTAACACTTTAGTCATATAAAAAATGGATTTTGAACTGGTGAAAGTTGCAGAAAGACAATCCACATAGTAGAGTGTTTCTGTCATGATTATTTTAAATTTCTCCTCTGTTTCCTTGTTGCATTCACTTGATGGGTTTCATCTTAGAACACAGACAAGCTCTTTAGACCAGAAATCATGTCATGTCATGAGCATGCAAAGCATGTGCCACAACAGGCTCCCGAATGTCTTGGAGCCTCCAGGTTCTGCCTGATACAAGCAATAAAATCACAAAAACTGGACACACCTGAAGTAGTATCACACCACGTCAGTATCTAGCATACATCCAGAACAAAAGGACCTCAGCACAAAGATACTCCCCTTTTCTACCAAAGTCAAACATGCACAGGCTCCCGGGGGGGGGTGAAAAGTTGGGAACTCCATGGGAAGCAATACGTGACAACTGCTTAAGGGCCCATGAAATGCTGAAATCAAAGTGAAGTAGTGAGTAGTGAGAAGGGACTGCTGAGCGACACTTAAATTGTACGCTACAGACACAATGTTCAATTAATATGCAATATTGTTTAAAGAGTAAATTTAGTGACTTTGTCACCACTGAATAACCACGTGTTCTAATGCAACAGCAAAAATTACTTGCATCCGTCAGATTTCAATGGGAGGTTTGTAGAGAGATAATTCTCTCTTGGACAGCTAGTTTAATTTTTAGACTATCAAGTGTTCAGCTCAGTTTTCAAGGTCTGCAGTTTCCTACAAGCACTGTTTGTTTTTACATATGAGGCTCCACCTCGAATACTGTGTCCAGTTTTGGGCCCCTCGCTACAAGAAGGACATTGGGGTGATGGAGCCTGGTCAGAGAAGGGCAATGAAGCTCGTAGAGGGTCTAGAGAACAAGTGCTTTGATTTGCAGCTGAGGGGCCCGGGGCTGTTCAGCCTGGAGAAAAGGAGGCTCAGGGGTAACATCATCACGTTCTACAACTACCTGAATGGAGGCTGTAGCGAGGTGGGAGTCAGTCTCATCTCCCAAGTAACAGGTAACAGGACGAGAAGAAATGGCCTTAAGTTGAACCAGAGCAGGTTTAGGCTGGATATTAGGAAGAATTTCTGTACAGAAAGGGTTGTAAAGCATTGGACCAGGCTGTCTGGGGCAGTGGTGAAGTCCCCATTCCTGGAGGTGTTTAAAAGACATATAGATGGTGCTGAGGAACACGGCTTAGAGGTGACCTGGCAGTGCTGAGTTAACGGTTGGCCTCAATGATCTTAAAGGTCTCTTCCAACCAAAATGATTCTGTGAAACTGGAGTAACAGTTCAAATTATTTATTCTTTCTTTGAAAAGGGACTACATTTTAGGTAATACAGCAGTGCAGGAGTGCACTAAGGAGCACTGCAACAGGTCACCCTGTTGAAATTGCACGGCTGACTCTGCCTGGGGAGCTGTTCCCCACTTCAGAGCGGAACCTACAATTTATACCCCAAAACCATACTATGTCAGGCTGGATTTCCTACTGATTGCTTCTGATAGCACTGTTAAGCACAGGAGCTAAGCTGCAATAAGATAGTTAATTTTATTAAGCTTGGGTACTGAAAAGCCCTGAACACATCTGAAGTGGACTTCAGTATTTCTGTTCAAAAACTGGCATCCCTTGCAGTCTCTCTTAATGTATCTGCACCGGTTTCATCTTCTGTAAGCTCGTATCTCTGTGTTTCTGATGTATACAGAGCACATTTGAGGTGGACGGCAAACAGACACCGGAATTCTTGGTAAACCAATTTTGACACACCGCTTGAAGGAAACACGATTATCAGCCATGCTGTGCTCCAAGAGCAACACACTATATTGCGCAAGAGGGGTTCACAGTGCAAACACCAAGCCAGACGACAGCAAAAGCCCCATGTTAAAGTGCCTCGGGCAACCATTTATTATTGAACGATACATTTCTGAAAAATACTGATTGCGAAAGACGTTACCAGTTTTGCCATACATTCAGTTTTTCAAAGCCAGTTCCATTGCCTGAGCAAAACTGGGCATGTTTCCGGCTGTCGACACGTGAATTTTCGCTTCACAAAGTAAGGGGAAAGAAAATCATTTTGTTACTTCGACGAAGATACCTTGCCCATGTTGACAAACTCAAGTCCCTCCAGGGTGCTTACTGGCCATGAAGCTCTTTCATATCTCATTCATTATTGGAGAGAGACAGGAAAATACCTCCTCATTTCTCTTGCGTGTGAGTGAAGTAGTGAAAACCACAGAGACTCAGTTTCATTAGAAGTGATGGAGTGAGACTGGCCGCAGCTGCTGCACAGTGGGGACGGGGCTGAGCTGACTCAGTACAGCCTGCCCAGCAAATGCAGGAAGAAGAGAATAACTGGAACATTCTCTATCGAAGCACTAACTGCTGACTGCAGCCAAATTCCAAGACAGCCTGACGTTGTAAAACCTGCACCCAGAGCCCCCAACTCAAAAGCTGTTTGAACGTCCTGTGTTTCTCAGCTCAGTCACTCCACAGAATTCAGATATCCATATGCTAGACCTGCGTTTCCCTGCTAGTTTCAGAACAACGCTATTACTATCACCAACTGTTACAGCTTCTACTAAGTGACAGACAATGGGTAATATTTCTGGAGTCTTTCTTCACAAGTCTTCCAGGGGAAGAAAAATCCCCCAAACCCCAGGGATTAACTTCAAGCCCAGATGTCTCATATCACAAAGCAAGGAAACTCTTGAGATGCAAAGTGAGATAAGCCATTTGAACACCAGCTACGCCAAACCTCTATCGCCTCACCGAAAACTTGTCTAAAAAGTTCTGCTTTTCCTGAGATTTTAATTGTTGCTGTGTAGCTCCACGATTAACAGCATCACAAGAAACAACACTGAAGATGCTGATGGTGGATGACATTCCTGCCTGTGCACTGCCTGGGCTTGCCTGGACACAGTGTCAGGAGTGACGAAGTTTTGTGTAGTTTATGGTCCAGCCGGTGGCTTTCACTGGTGATGCTCACAAGAGCAGAATAATGCTGGTGGCTGGCGTGAGATAAAACCTTACGTTACGGTTATATGCAAATGCCTCAAAATCCACATGGAGAAGAATCAGAGTGAACTGTGGGTTAGAACAGCACCCTTTAACTTCAGAAGCGGGGAAGCAAGGGAGGAAGAGTGATTGGGATCACTCTACTCTAGGCTGTAATTTCTCCATATGAGCAGACAGCATGATGCACACCAGCCTCATCACAATGTCCAGGCCTCAAGTCAGGCTCCAGCTCTCTGCCAGCATGAACTGATTATCTGGCAGTATGGTCAAGAGGAGCCTAGAACTGGCAATAGAGGGACTGTCGCGCTCTGTGACTTAGGCATACCCTGCTTTCTAAACATGGCATGCTACCTACCTCTGTTATGTTTGACTCAACCTACTGCTCCGAGTCCCTCCATTTGATACCTTTTTCTTTGTAGCTCCTGCTGACCTCAAAGATGGCAAAAGAAATACCTTATGTAAAAATAACTTGTCAATGGCTTGATTTATTAAAATGTAAGTCCTGATTCCTGTGATGAGTTAAAAAAAAATCCAAGTGGCTCACCTTGTCATAAGATCCCAAACAGGTGGCATAACCCTGTTTGGATGACTTAACACAACTGACTTCTAGCTCTGCTTAGTTCAAATTTCTGAAAATGTTCCTACTGAGCATGATAATCTATTGCACATGCTCCTTTTCCAATGTTTTCTGTCAGGAAAGCTCTCATACTTTTCTAAGCTATCCTCTGGTGAACACTACTGCCTCGTAGAGCTCACATCTCACACTCTCAGGAGTCGTGAGCATTTTACAAATTACTGGCTCTGATATGTGAAAGTGTGAGATTTTGCATGTCCCACATACAACTCTCTTGGTGCTGTTACCAGGGTATCCAGCCACCTGGAACACACGTATCATTCCGAGGGGCTCACATCTGCAGGAAGCAGGAAATAACATGCATTCTGATCTGTGTGCAAATGCAGTCCTTAGAACAGAAGGAATGGAACCACAGTCAGAGAGAACAATGCAGGCACATGGTGATCACCTGGTCTTTATACACAACTCAGCAACTCAGGCAGCCAGCTGCTGAGCTGGAAGGGTACGAAAACGTAACCTGAAGTGTCTTGCTGACACTAACGTTGCAATGCAGAAGGCAGTACCTTTTCCCATTTGAGGGATTTATGAACATTTTTCTCACTAAAAACTATGGCAAGCACAAAGCTCCTGGTGAAAATGATTCAGAGTACCCCCTCTCCAAGGTGACTGATAAGACAACAGTACACTGCAACTGACACGCAGGTGGGTATGGATAGGATAGGGAGGGGAGAGAAGAACAGCCGCTCTCCGACAAGATGCCTGATGTAGGCTGCCAACAGACCAATGCCAACTGCAGGTAAGTCATCTCAAACTACCAGATATTCAAAGCCATGAGGGATAAAAGAGCTTATTTGCAGGTGGGAAGACAGAACAGTGATGATGTGGAAGGTATGATGCTGTCCACACGGTGTCCATGAATACACCTTTGGTGCATGGAATGCTGCGTAACTCCCAGAGACACTACGTATCCCACTCTAAAATACATTACTTCAAGCTGCACAACCCTCAAACCACCTTCATTTCACAGTCCATTGCCAGCGTTCTTCAGCGCAGAAAGTCATTCTCTCATCAGTACCCACGAGATATATAGACTGCACTTGCCTTTCACGTTTGGGAAGAATTACTAATCCAATGCTGAAATACAACACTCCACCATTAGCAAAAGTCGTTCTGTCGAATAGTGTTACCATAAAACAGCTGCCCTGTTCTTTCGCGAGGCAGCTACACTTCCACAACGAGAAGCTTGGCTCTCACAAAGTCAGCAAAACTGTGGCCTGGCTCCAAGGTGCGGTGGTGGCCTTCTGAGGCAGAGGTAGGGCAACATGGAGTGCTCTGGTGATTCAGGGCAAGGCTCCGAGGGAAAAAGCATGTATTTATGGCAGAAGCAAGACTGCTGCCCTCCTCTCTGAGCTTGCTGACAGACAGAGCTGGGCATGAAGAGCAGAGGCTTCAGGTTTCCCCTTGGCCAAGCAGCTCACCTTGTCACTACGGAAGATACCAGTATTTCTTGGGGGGAAGCAATGAGTCTGACCGACCCTGCTTCTCTGCAAACCAAATACGAAGCAAGAGGGGAGAGACAGGAAAGAGCAGAGAGTGAAGGCAGCTTTTGAAGCTTTCAGGCAGTTCTTCTTAGCATGAAAGAGTTGGTAAAAGATGGAGTTCCTCCCTTTTTACTCCTGTTACAAAGAAAGCAAAAAACCCAAACCTGTTTTGAAGCAGTTGGATTTAGTGACTGTACCCCAGTAAAATCCACCAGGAGCATGACGATGTCGAAGGGCTCTGACCGACTATTGAAAAGCTACTATTTAACCACCTAAAAAGGACTCAGCTTTCTGTTTTCTTCTGTTTGCAGGCTTGTGTTAGATGTACATGTAGCATCATTCTGCTTTACAAGTAAGGTCCGTACTTGAAGCTTTGGCTTTATATATTTATTTGAAGTGCTTAGCCTCTGAGAAAGCCTTCATACATCACACAGTCCAAACATTTAATTTTTCTTTGTTATAGCAGAACATTTAACAGAGAAGAATACTGTGTGAAGGAGGAAATCCTGTGTCTGCCAATTCATAAAACTGACCCATTCAATCTTGTCTCGTTTCCAACCCTCCAGCATTCAGGCTTATATACAATGCGCACAAAAGATGAGCCTAAATTCAGCAATTAAAAAAAAATTATATACATATACACTGTGGCAAATTTACTCAAGATGCATTACTGAGAGTTCCTCACAGACACGGGCAATGTGTATTTTTAAATTCTCTGGTCAATAATGACAACCAGAACTGCCAAGAAATACATAACTCAGCCTTAACCCAAACTCAGTGACTTCATATAAAACTTTTATAAAGAAAAAAGCCAAACTACAATTACAGAGAAACATTTGAGAACACAAGAACTAAATCTATGTGTAATCTGTCCCTGGCTAGTCACCTGTCACCGGTTTGGCCGAGGTAAACCAAGG
>NW_010419514.1:0-8376 GCF_000710305.1 Buceros rhinoceros silvestris | reverse complement strand
GGAGGAAGGGGAGCAGTGGGAATGACCAGAGCTGTAGAAAAAAACAGCGATGAGGAAAGGTGGAGTAGACTGAGCTTCTGCAGGACAGACTGGACCAGGGAGGCAAGATTGCAATTATCAAGTGTGTGCAAGGCTACCACCAAAAGGGAGGAAATCTCCTGCTCTCCATGTCTGTGATGGGTAAGACAAGGAATTAGAGGCTTAAACTGCAGCAGAGAAATTAAGATAACATGCTGGGAAGTGTTTTTGTGAATGATAGAGATTATGAAGCTTTGAAACATGTTTCTTGGGGAGGTTATGAAGTTTCCATTCCTGGAGAGATTTCCAGGTGTTATACATTGATCGTGCCCGAAAACAGAGACAGTGGTGAGGTACCCACCTTCTTAGAGGTGACTTAGAGCCATTGACTTTCTGCTACTGTGAATTACAGGAGTCCAGCCTTACAATCAAGGCAGTGGCAGGAAAAAAAAAAAGTTAGATCTCAGGTGTGGCAGATTTCTTTTGTAAACCTTCCCAGACTCACTGCAGTGTCTCAGAAGCCACCTGAACCTAGGAGTCTGCCTCCAAGAAGTCTTGCTTCTGTCTTCGAGGACATCTTGGCTTTTCAGAGAAATAATGTCTGTTGTCACAGTCACTAGCACCTTGATGACCCATTCTCAGAACAGGATTTAGGGTGTCACTTGAGATCAGATCCATAATAGTAAGTTTTGTATTGATAAAAATACATGGCCAGACATCTGTGATGTTACCTTTTCTCTCTGGCATGAACCAGACTAGATGGATTTAATATTTACTTCATCCACAGGTTTGCCTACGGAGCATAGTTACAAGAGTCAGCAGGCCTCAGACCTACCACACAGAGTGGACACTTCTGGCTCACAAAAGTCCATTAATTCACACCAGGCTTTTCTTCCACACCACGTAAGGCGTGGAGAATGGCTTGCAACCCTGCTGCCCTTGGAGAAAGGTGACCAGCCGTTCCTTCTGTCATTGCCTCTCCTTCTTTCCTGTCCCTGTGGTCTGCAATTGGCCCCGCTCACTTAGCAAGAGATGACTGGAGGTGAGCACTTCAGGAGAGCTCTCCTCCTCCTTCCACCTGTTTTTCATTCCTTGACTCACTGGCTTTAAGCCGTAAGCAGTGACGTGACAGCTGAGTCATGGACGCACCACCTGGACGCTGTCAGCATCAATCTCTCTTATAAGGATCATAGAAGAACAAAATAGAGAAGACTGTTAGGGCTTCTCATCCGTCTTCCTGCCAGCGGGGCGCCGAGCCCTGCAGTGCAGTCTCTGGCTTTGCCCAACCTCGCTCTCAAAACCCCAAGCAATGGACTTCCACTGCTCTCCCCCAGGAGCTGTTCTGCGATTTAACACGCATCATTACCAAGGAGAACGTTGCTTTTCTGTGGTTATTACTTAGCCTAACTTTTACTTTTGTGCACAAGTAGCTTCTTACACCCACCCATACTAGAGCTGGGGGTTTTTGACTTGCGAAGAAATTTGGTAAAGTTGTACAATTGGAGATTATATGGTTTTTTTGTGTTTTATTTAACAGTTTTAAGAGTCTCCCTGTTGGATGCATTGTTGTACACAGCGGATGGAGAAAAAAAATGCAGTGCTATGCCCTGGGGAACTTACACTTCTCATTTAAGCAAGATACAGTGACTGAGAATGACAAGTAACGAGAAGGCAGGACAAGAGTCATATGAGAAAGGTCAGGATGCTTCTAAATAAAGCCCATTGTCATGCACTTAATTTAGGTTTATACTGAAGAGTCGTCATAGATGGCTACATATTTTGGGACAATTTCACCATGCTTTAATCAAACTTTTTTTTCATCTCACAAAGCCATCTTGCCTACTTTGGTTTGGTGCTTACTGAGAGCTTCATTTTTACAGAAATCCAAGTTTTTTTCTCATCATTACTGTTTCTCTCAGCTTAACCAGACTTTTTCAAAAACTATTGTCACAGATTGTCTGATTATTAATTCCCTGTGGATCCCAGGTACAGGAGCTTGTCCAGCTGACCCGTGCCACTGCCAGAGACTGATTATCCTTGACCCTTGCCTCCAGCTCTCTGCCTCCTCTCTAGCAACACCCCAAACTACCCTTACTCTAGAAACGGCAGCCAAACCTCTTCACCTGGGGCTCTTTGAACATAACAAAGCAATTTTCTCTGCACAAACGTTTCAGCTGCCTCTGCTCAGTGGAGCAACTCCTCTCCACTGGGCACCAGTAAACCACAGCAAAGTATCATGGAGCTGGACCATCTGCCCCATCTCATCCATATGCCTTCCTCCAGCTTTTACACCCTGTTTGCTGTGTGTGTCTTACACCCGACAGAGGTGTAACACTGGTTCCTGACATCCTCAGCTTTGGGTCTCCAATTCTCACATCTTCCTCTTCATGCTACACTATTAACAGAGGAACACATTTAATTCTGGGGGGTGTAGGGTAAAAGTTTATCATGGTAGCTGACTGTTAGTCCAACAGATGTCCATTCAATGCCATCTGTCACACCTGTGGGTCTGGCTATTATTTCTTACTAATTTTATTCTTGTCTTTGCCTTCAGGAGACAAATTCTCTCTGGTACCTGACTGAAGGTTTAGTAAACTCCCAGAGGGAAGCCCAAATTCACTTCAAAAGCATTTTTAATGTGTGTCTTTCATCCTGGTGGAACCAGCTGTCCATGCACATCAATTCCCTGCAGCAATTTTTCCCTTCGTAGAATAGAAATAATCAGCCTCATGGTTGGGTGTGGAAATTTTGCAAAATTAAGACAAGGGATCTGCATAAATGGACAGATTTTAGCGCTCTGACCTTCCATGCTCCCCCTTCCCTCTTCCAAAGCCATGAAGACTTGGGAGTTGAGTCCTGCTGGGCTTTTCAGAGGGTTCAGAAGGAGGATGGGTGACTTTCAGAAGGCAAGCCGAGGATCTCTTGCTTCTACTAGACCTCCAAATTCAGGTTATCCTTTTGCTTGCCATAAATGTGCTTAAATATTACTTCATTATATTTCATAGGGGAGGCCCTAGCTTGATTTAAAAAGCATATACTCAACTGTACAGATAGTGCAGAGATATTCCAGCAGTCACACTGGAAAAGCATTAGTTATTTAAGGAGAAAAATTGAACAAGACAAATCTAGGGCCAACCTGTTTCTCCTCAAGCAGTATGTAAACACATACTGAGAAGCAGAGACTTAGGAGAGTTGAATTTGCTCTTGCTATGACCCAAATTCCAGCCTTCAGTTGGTTAAGGGCGAGCAAACTTGGCCCCTTGCTTCATTTTCATGTACTGTTTTTAAGACGTCATTCAAACCTGGTGGTTTGATAGGTGATGTTGCTCAGATCCTGCCTCTTGTTAAGGACAGTTCTGTTTCTCTCTAAACCTACTGTAGCTCCAGCTGCCTGCTCTGGGAACGGTGATCTCTCAAACAGCCTGGAGCTCCCGTAACATCTCCTCCATCACCCTGGCTGCTGGGACCAGGTATCAACTGCTGCTCCTGCACAGTTCTTAACAGTTTCTGGGGGACATGAACCACCACATACATTTGAACCAGGCATCTTCAGCACCAGCTTCAGTCATCGTCTGAGCTTTCTCTGTTCCCACAAAATTTATCCAAGCTTTGATGAATTAACTTCAGGGTGTGACCCTGCTCTGAGAGAGGGTGAGGGCAAGACTCCCACTGGGTCAAGAGGAGGAAGCAAAATTCTGCTCTTACTGATCTTTTCCAGAAAATATAGGCAGAGTTTTCCTGAGTTTGGTGAACAGCACCTGTTTGGGGGATGTGAGGCATTTGGCTTTACTGATTCTCTGCACACCTTTTGGTATTTCTGCAGTAGATCTGGCCTTTGTGAACTGCTTTCCTGTGAATGGCTAAACCTATTTGCCCAAATAGCCCCTGGCAAAGAGAAAACCAGCAGATTTTGTCTTCCAGGTACAGCAAGTGATATGGTAAAACACAGACAGCAGCAGTTCACTGTGATCAATACGTACGATAAAGCCTATCCAATTGCAACATCTGTTTGGATTGTAGGCAAACTTCTCCTTGTGCAGGATCTGTAATAGATGCTGTGTCGGGGGGCTGATTCTGGCCATATGGACCAAATTTTATGTATTCCTACAGCAGCGCAAGCCTCTGTGGGCTGTTGCAACTCTGCCTTACAGACAGTAAGCCAAAAGCCAGCTCCTGTCCTTGTTCTACGTAATAAAAATTTTTTTCTGCTGTGCAGGACCCCATGTTCCAACTTGGTCCATCAAGTGGGATTAAATTCAGCATTGTGTTGTTAAGACAAGTAGTGTTGGAAGTCCCAGCTTAGGTCGAAAAGAAGTGCACAGTATTTGTGGGGAACAATGGTGGTTAATTCTAAACTTTTCCCTCTGTTAAGCAAAAATAATCAGTGTCATTATCTTTTATATTTTGTGAATAGAAATAATATTATACACATTCTGAACATTAACAGATTTGGATTTGTTTTCAGCAAGAAATGTGAACATTTTAGCGTAAGGACTATATCTATTATATTTTACTAGCTGTTGAATACATGAAGTTCCAGATAGATAGTTAATTCTGGCAATGAAAAATATCTGTGAGTCTTGTGATGTGAGAAAGGCAATGAATGAAGCACCTCAGAGGATCAGAGGGTAATGCTATCCATCACTTCCATCAATCATGACAAAAGACTGCAAAACCAAGCTACTCACTGCGATGGGCGAGGTCTGCGCCTTTACTCAGAGTAATCTTGATTCGCTTTCTCAAAAGTATTTTACTGTGGCTCAGGAAGTCCTTAAGCCATGGATTGCTGGAGATTGAGAGAAAATTACCAGGGAAGTATCACCAAAGACTAACTTTGATCTTGACATTTCTGCTAAATAGGAGGCCTGAGCTAGTACAGCTCTCCTTACATTTTCGAGGGCCAAATCCAAAATGGAACCAGAAGAAGGGTTTAAATTCTGGTTAAAGCAGCATTTAGGCATCCAAATACAGCACTGAAATAAGATTCTCTCAGCTGCTGTTCAATCCTAGAGGCACCTAACTCTGAAGGTATCTATTTTCAACCTTTAAGAACCTCAGATGTACAACAGTGAACTTTTTCATGTGCCCAGAAACACCACCATCTCGACGGGTCTGAGTCCTGCTGGATCCTGCCAACATTACAGATTTGGTCGGGGATGGTCACAGAATCACAGAATCACAGAATCATCATCCGGCCGGAAGAGACCTCAAAGATCATCGAGTCCAACCGTTACCCTTACACTGCCAGGGTCCCTACACCATGTCCCTCAACACCAGATCCACACGATTTTTAAACACTTCCAGGGATGGGGACTCCACCGCCTCCCTAGGCAACCCGTTCCAATGCTTAATAACCCGCACTGTAAAGAATTTTTTCCTAATATCCAACCTGAACCTCCCCTGGCGCAACTTAAGGCCATTCCCCCTCGTCCTGTCATTTTCGACATAGGAGAAGAGATTGACCCCCACCTCCCTACAACTTCCCTTAAGATAATTATAAAGAGCAATAAGGTCCCCCCTAAGCCTCCTCTTCTCCACGTCTTGTTGGCTCTAGAGAAAAACACACGCTTCAGTTCATGAGCTAAGTTTGTGCTGAGGGTGTGTAGCTGAGAAGGGGAAAAAAAAAGAAAGCTGACCTCTGAGAGAAAAGAAAGTGAGACAGGGCAGAAGAGTCTTTAGCTCAGCAGCTGGGATGGTCCTTCAGCAAGGGAAATCGTGTGTGCCTGCTCTCTTTCACATTGCGTGTGTACCTCACCTTCCTGGCTGGAATTCACAAACAGCTCTTGGAGGAAGACTGGAACTCCAGGTCAAGTAGGTGCTCTCACCACTAAACTAAAAATTATACTCACCTTTGGTCTTCTTCTCCTTCTAGCTCAATGAATCTTTAATTCTTTTTATGCAAAGTGGAACAGATTCAACATAAGGGCATGCAGCGCTCTTCTCCCTGCTCTCCCTGTCTCCCCTGGGTACCTTGCATCCTGGAAAATTGTGGCATCCTCCCAGGGAACACAGGTTGGGATTTCTCAGCAAATCGAGCTGAACCAGATTTCCTCCTTGTCTTTCTCTTTGTCTCTTGGGAGGGAGCCCTAACCAGCCTGTGGGATTACTCTTCCTTCCTCTGCCCCTGTGACTATTTCACTATTTTTACAGCAGAATAAATTCTGAAGAACAAGTTGAAGAAGATCCAACTCACAACAGCCTGCAGCTGGAAGGCTGAGACTATTCTCCTGGAAGACTGGAAAGATAAGTTTTTAAAACCTGCTCCAAAACTGGTGAATGATGAAAGACCGGAACAAGTCTCCAGCATCCCAGGTTGGTGTCCTCACCATGTATGTACTGGCATGTGCACACAAGAATCATGACATGCCCGATCCAGCAGGCACTCTGGAAATGACTGCGCAGGATGGATCTGATGGAGCAGAAACATCTTTTGAGGGTTACTAGCAACCCGAGCTGGAGGGCTGTGCCTCAGAGCAGAAATTAAGGAGGAGGTAACTGGAGTTTTGCCAGCCCTGAGTAGCCTTCAATGGAGCACCAACCAGACTCGCTTTTTGAAAGATGTGAAGCGCGTAACTCTAAGAGGGGCTTTGGTGCTTGTCACTTCAGATGAAGCAAAGTACCTCCTTGCAGGGCAGGCAGGACTTCAGACACTGCCTAATTGGCAATTCCCTGCTGCTTGTACTGCTGTGGTGCATCCCCTTGTGCACAGAAGGCAGGCACCTTACTGCACAGCAGCAGCCTGTGTCCAAATTGAAAGCCGAGTGTTGCCGTGTACCTTTTGGCAACCGTATTCCCAAATACTTACTAGTGTAGAATCAGTGGGTGGTACCAGCTGCCTCATCTATCACAGTGCTACTTCTTGGGGCACAAGACGCGTTATATCAGTCAGCCCATAACTCCAGTTCTCCAGGAATATGGATCCTACTGGAGTTACACAGTAAAGTCACATTGTGTTTACCTTAAAGCAATCTGACAGAGGGATGAACTAGGTGATCAGTCCATCTCACTGCATCCCAGAGGAGTAATTAAATTATTCCCCCCCCAAATTGCTAGAACTTGACACCTAACCTGACTGCTGATATCTCTGTAATCTCCTCTCCCTGCTTGCTCAAGTGCTGAAATGTCCTCATTACAAACTGTGCCGATTTTGTCCTGCTAAAAGTTAGAAAGACGTTTCTCCTTCATCACCTGTCCTTGTTGATGTGTGGGAATAACAGATCCCACACTAGAAAATCATTCCAGCTTTGCAGGAGGGGCTGGTGAGCCTCCATTTCCCCAACGCTGGTCACCTCCGTATAAAAGTGAGTCAATGCAAACAGGGAAGATGCAACAGAGCCCAAATGATACCAGAACTTAATTATTCAGAAAAGGGTTTGAAAAGCTACAGTGTGGCTGCTGCCTTTAGAAAACAGATTAAAAAGCCACTTTAGAGGGGTTTGCAGAGCTCTGGGGGAATCAGGAGGATTCACACACAGGGAGAGAGGCGAGCTTGTGACAAATACCAGAACAAAAGGGAAATTAACAGAAGGTTAAGTAGGGATGATCGGCAAAGCAGTGTAATTTATTTGTGAATTTATTTGTATTTAGCTCAGTTAATATATGGAAAATGATACTAGGGCTGTGACAGAAACAACTGTTAGAAATCATTTTATAAGGCTTTAGAAAAGTGTGGGGGCTTACAATAACACTGTGGGATGCAGCTGGTAATTCAGAGGGGAGGAAAAGGACTTACATCTTTGTCACAATCTCATGTCTTAAAACATTTCGCTGCGTCGTGCTAAGTAATAGACACGGTTACTCTAATATGACGATCTATACAATTCTCAGGGAAAGGCTTTCATTTACAAGATTAATTTTCCTTCCAGCTTCAAATACACAGATGTGAAACAAATAAAGAGACTTGGGGGATGAATCCCGGTCTCAGCAGCAGAAGAGCAAATCCCGAATAGCTCCAGGAAAAAATGCTGGACCCGCACAGGGGTGGAACTGAGAGGAGATCTGGTCCTGAAGGGAGTGTATTCCAGATGGGAAAGCCTTGATGTCCCCCCCTTACATTACGAGCTAACAAAAAAGTCCCGAGTCCTTTCAGGGCACTTCTGCAGTTCTTGGAAGAAGCCGGTATGTCACCATTTGCATATGATGCCTCCAGGCCATCAGCTTCAACAGCGTTGGATCAGGCTGAGGGCTTGCTCTTCCTCCGACCTGCAGCTTTGCCTGTTTTAAGACAAAACAGACTGACTTCCACTTTGGTGAACCCGCTGGAAATTCACCCTTCTTATGCACCAAGCAAGCGGGGAACCCCGGAATGTTGCCCTTAGGAAATATCACTGATATCACTGTACTGTTATCTTCCCTTCT
>NW_010419513.1:27512-27949 GCF_000710305.1 Buceros rhinoceros silvestris | reverse complement strand
CTGGACGAGGGAGGACCGCGGGGCCTGCGGGGGTGGGTCTCTCCTCACCCTGGGGGGTGAGGAGGCTGAGCCGAGGGGGACCCAGGCGGCGCGTCCTCCGCGCCATGCGAGAACAGCGCTGCCCCTGATCTGGCCCGGACTGGGGTCTGTGGCGCTGTGCGGGACTCAGCTGGGAAAAAAAGGCCCGCAGGAGCGCTTTGGGCAGGTGGATTTCCCCCATCAGCGTATGCCGCTGGCTTCAGGCGGTGGGGAGGGGTGGGATTACCTCCCTCCTCGACAAAGGGGTTCGCTCTGGGCCATCCCAACTCCTCGCCTGCGTTTCCCCCCTCCCTCTAGCCATCAGTGTCAGCGTAGCCATATGGATAGGCTTAGACCTGATTAACGGCAGGGCACCCCGGGGCCCAGGCCCGGACAGTCTGGGGTGGGTTTTCCTCCTC
>NW_010419513.1:24474-27447 GCF_000710305.1 Buceros rhinoceros silvestris | reverse complement strand
GGCAGGACACCTCGGGCCCCAGGCCGGGACAGTCTGGGTTGGCTTCTCCTCTGCCACTGTGAATTACCTTTTGCTAAGAGCTGCTGCTCCAGGCTGGGTAGTGTGTCCTCATCTATTTTGTTTTTGGTTTGGGCTTTCTTGGTTTTGTTTCCTTTTTGGCTGTACAGTAGCTACGTAGGAATTGCACAGGGGTTTGACTTTCCTAGAGAAACCGGGCTAGGTGGCTCCTGCTATGACTTGATTGAGTCTTCAGACACTTGTGTGCTCAACAATTGAAAACCAGTTAGCATCTTCCTAGCAAAAGGTGTTTAGAAATTATTTTTTCAAAGGAACAATAGTAAGGTTTTGGTGTACACAGAGCTGTTACCTTTCTTGGAGTGTTTCAGCATCAGAAGTTGACTTGAAATACCTTTGAACGCATCAGTGACTTGTTGCGTTCATCTGGTTCTTGTTTACATTGTCTGTGCCATGGAAGGAATAGGAAAGACTTCAGTGCTCTGTGCTGACCTTAAGGCCTCAGCATTGACCGTTTACGGAACGTGACTTTGGGGTGAAATCCTGACTGGAAGTGTTCTGTGTTGTATTTTATTCAGCGGTGAAGCCTTTGAGTCAGGTGAGCAGTTTCAGTGAACACGTGCTGGCCTGTCTTATCTCCTGAGTACTTCTAATATGCAAATAATAAGCAAAGCTCTCATCAGTGCTTTTCTTGCTTTATAGTGTATAGATTTGGGGGTGTGGGTTTTTTTTTTTTTTCTTCCCATCCATCCAACAGGATGGATGTTGTTGGTAAGTCACCTGGAAGACAGTAATGTTGCTTTGGACTAAGAACATTTATATTCTTGGCAAGTTACATCCTTCTCTGAAATAAAAACAAGGAGAAATTTGCCGTATTTGCCTAGATTTCTGTGGCTCTAGAAGGTGACATGCATGAAAATACTTTGAGCTTTTTGGAGGCTGTGTTGGTCAGGAGGCAGGAAGGCTGAGGGTTTCAGTTCAGCTTCTTCCACCAGAGAGTGAATAGCCTTGTCTGTTTCATATACTTTATTATCATCTGTACCTCCAAGATAAGAGTTACAGAATCTTTCAGGGGGGAAAAAAAATCTCCGCCTGATGTATGTTTTAAGTGTTTGGTTGCGGTTTTTTCTTCTTTTAAGTAGACTGCTGCTATATAGCCATCATTGTAAAGTATTCAGTGCAAGAAATAGATGACTAATTAGGCTATTGTCTGTAGGACACTTGTTTTATTCACTGTGGAAATTAGCAGAGTGTGTCCTAAATGACGTGCAGATCTGGCAAAAAAAAGATGATCTTGTGGTTATGGTAGTGGCTGTAATCTGGGAAGTTGTGTACTGAAACTAAATGCTTCACAGAATTTCTCTGTGATGTTAAGTAAGTCACTTTGCTCTGTTTCCATCAGTGACAGCTAATTGTGCTTCATTTTTTAGGTATTGGGCTTGAAACAAGGGCCTGATTTGTGGAACTGATGGGCAGTTAAAGTTCTATCTAAGGCGAATGAAAATTGCAGATGCCCTAATACCACTGAAAAAAATCAGGCCCTAGGCCTGGTTTGAAGTAGGTACTTAGAATGTGGGGGACTCTGAACTTGGAATATTTGTGGTTTGGTTTTCTAGCTGTGGGGGTTGGTAATTCTTTTCAACTCATCCTATTTCCTTCCAAAACAACACCAACTCATTGAAAAAAAATTTTCTTTAAGTTTTTGAGGCACTTAAATAGCCTTGTTAAAAGTGCAGTAAGCTGCAAGGACACAGAACGTCCTTTTTCTGCGACAGGAACTGGAAGGTGTGCAATAAATTAGAACTGACATTTTACAGTTACTAAGAGCAGACAAAATGACTGCTTCGTTATCTCATTGTCATCTTTTAGGTCAAGTAAACTGGGGTCTGCTTGGAAAAAAGACCCCAATAATCAATTAGATAATTTAAAATGTATCATAGCACATACCAAAGAGAAGGAGACAGTTAAGGTTTTGCAAGCTCTCCTAGTTATACCACAAATTCTTGGTTTACATTCATAGTGTGTTGGGTGTATGTGGTAGTAGGACAATATGGTGCACCCTAGTTGTCACTGTTCTCATTAATTTTCTCTTTGGGGTGTGTATTAGAAGGTTCATAGCAGTTTCTCATTGAGTCATGGATTCTTCATAGTATCATTTGAAGAACAGTTGCCCACCAAGTCACAGATGATGTTCCTCAGTGATAAAGGCAATGAGAACGGTAGCGCTGAATCTTTGTGCTGATGGGAGCTTCCTCCCAGTGGTGGTACAGCCAGTTAAAACCGGCTCTCTGCCCTTTCATAACTTATACCAAAACAATACAATGTATGGTTGGATTTGGCGACATTTGCATTTAAAGTGCATTTGGCTCTAGTTCAGGCAGTCAAGTTTGGTTTTGCTAAACAAAGCTTCTGCCTGAAATACGCTGACTGCAGTGGTGCTATTTTAAGGCTTTACTAGTGTGCAAAGTAAGGTCAGTGCTTATTGAATGATACTTAGCTAATGACTTCATAGTAGCAATGTTATGTTGACATCACTCTGCTAGAAAACTGGTTTACAATTGAGCTCTTCAAAATATTGTTTGATTATGATTTTTGCTAATGAATCATCTTGGAACTGAATGGAAGCTAATTGCTTGACTGGAAAAGATTTCTGAGAGTGGATTTAAAGACAACAAAGGACACGATCTCCTTTTAAAACTTTGAGGCCATTATGTTTGAAGTTGAAAGCACAAAATGTCATTAAGGACAACTTTATTTTTCAGTGCTTGTTAAGATTTTCGTGCACTGTTTCTGATACTGCCCTTAAAAAACAAAGTTACAGGAGTATGTGAGCTTATTTTTTGAGGCTGTTGCATTAGTACACAATCTGAATTAAACAGTTGTTCCATTATGAAAGAGTTGGGGTCGTGTTCAATGCATAATGGAATCAAATGCAGTGCAAGGATCTTTCGTTCAGCA
>NW_010419513.1:20596-24393 GCF_000710305.1 Buceros rhinoceros silvestris | reverse complement strand
AGCAGGTTGTAACAGGACACGTGAGGGCTTTCGGACACCTTTGGAGATAAGATTCGTTGTCTTACCTGCTAACGAAATAAGCCTTTGGTTCCTTGTATGTCCTGTTTTAAAATACCTAGATGCAAAGTGAAAACTTTCTTTAAGACACTGTTAGTACTACCCCAGTTCTAACAGCTGGTTTTACCACCAGCAGTTCATGGAAGAGTCATAGTTGATACTGAATATCTTAACTGTATCTTTTATTTGAAGAAAACAATGGCCCCAGACCCTTTGTACGGTTTTCTTTTTCAACATAGAACAGTAATATGTTTGTATGTGCTGTGTCCTGCTATTTTAAGAAGTTAACACATAGGGATTTAAGCTTTTTTTTTTTTTTGCAAGGATCCAGCATTGTCTTCTCAGCAGTGCAGCTCCGTTTGAGGACGGAGGTCTGAGAAGTGATTAGGAAGTACTGATATTGAAAGTGTAATGCAGCCAAACCAATTCATGAGAAGACTTACCAGCTAAGCTTGCTGTGAAGAGACTCTGGGCGTTAAAAATGCAAACCATTTCTACCATTATTGCTGCTACTGATTTTGCACAGGTGTTAGTTCAGGGATAGGACTGTCTAGAGTGTTGCCAGTATAAAGGCAGGATTTGCAAAAGTAAGCATTATTTCTGGAGGTTGAATCAGGGTCCCACGTTCAATAGGATCCCACATGATACTGTTAGTAAATATCAAACATCACAGGATAGGAAAAGAAAAATTTTGTTTTCTGTCTTGAGCACATTTGCGCTTAAAAAGCTTCATTCTGAGGGCACTGTCTGTTCAAGTCTTCATTCTCGATTAGTTCTTAGCCTGCAGACATAGCTGCCTCGTTGGAGTTGTTGTTATTTATTTATCTCAGAACTTTAAATGCCATAACAGATGATACTAAAATAAAACATTGCACGTATTTGGATATGTGCTTCAGTTATAATCCATAATGCCAACTATAGGTCTCCTGTCTTCAAGAACCTCATTTCATTTGCAGTGAAAACATCCCTTCGGTATACAACTTGGCATCTAAATGTTAGTCATTTCTTTATTTCTGCAATAGAAAGCCTGATCTGATCAATTGATGAGGCTTGCTGAGGCAGACCTGAGCCCAGGACCATCACTGGAGTCAGCTGGCTTCCTTGTTCAGGCTGAGTGTCGCTATTCATCGGCGGTACTTCAGGCTGTTGTGGCCAGTGAGTAATAAGTGAACTAATAAATAAAAAACAAATACTAGAGAGTTTTAAGAAGTGCATCTTAAGTGGTCCTCCTTTTAAGCAAAGCTCTGCTTTCTTTTCTTTCCTGTACTTCTGTGAGGTACAATCTATGATGTGTAGGATCCCAGTTTCTTGCTGCTCTAAGAGAGACCATACTAGTGAAAGGAGAATTTTTTAAACTAGATTTAGGAGAAAATCCTTCATGATTCTTCTCACTGGCCTCTCAAAGAAAACGTTATTTAAATGTTATTTAACACTCACTGTGCTTTCACAGTGAGTGGAACATCTTTCTTTGGGAATTTTTATTAGGGCATTTTTTATTCAGATAGTAACTCTCAGTTGTTTGTGAAACAAATTTGGCCTAAGTAGTTTGCCATCTTGCTCTGAAGGGGTCTCTTCAGGGAAGATAGAACATTTAATAATCTTTGATGTACATTATGGTACTGTTTCTGATTTAATGGTAAGACAGATACCCCCAAAACACAGGCTCTTTTCCGGAAAGAAGACAACAACTTAGTGTCTGATGATTTATTAAAACTGCTAAATTTGAGATCTGTTGGAACATGGAGAGAAAGAGGATTTCAAGATCTAGCAAAAGCTTGCTGGTTCTTCAAGATTTCAGGTCTCAAGAGTTGAGTGTAGTTGGCTCGTCATGCTTATTTGTGACATTTTAATATTAGTTTGAATTTCAGCTGGTATTGTCTGGAAAGGGTATAGAGCATCAGTTTGTGGCCAGTAATGTCTCTGGTTACAAAAAGAGATGCACTGTAGCAACTGAAATGTCCCGAAGGGAGGCTTGCTCTGTACAGAATAATTTACAGGTTCTTTAGAGTGTTAGGTTAGTTCCTTAGTTGGTTATTCAGGTATTCCGAGGTTTTCACCCCAAAGCATGGGTTCAGTGCCTCTGAAGCTGTCTAGAAATGAAGGACCTGGACAAATTCTCTCCAGTGTAAAATTACCTTGGCAGAGGTGGAGGGGAGTCTAGTGACTAATTTTGAAACACTTTTCCATAGTTTTGCCACAACGAAGAGTTGCTAGACTGGCTTCAGAAACATTTGTGGTAGAAGGTGATGATTGATAAGGAAGGAGGATGTAGCAGCTAGTCTTCTATAATGTAGTGCTCCCATTTAAGATACTTGAGCCCTGACCTGATCGCTAACATCTATAATGATACTATGATTTCTGTTATTTTTATAGTTTTGTTGGAAGCTATTACGAAGAATGGAAGTACTGCTGGGGGAGGCGCTTACTGCCGAAAACCAGCCAGCGGCAACGATCAGAGTAAGCCCAATAGCACGAAGGAGAGCAATGCATCTGCTGCGGGTGAAAGTGGAAAAGGCTACACCAAAGACCAAATGGAAGGAGTATTCAGGTATAGCCTTGCTTAAATACATCACTGCTTTTCATTCTGTGTATTATGTACTTGTGCTTTCAGCTCTAGCATCTAAAGAAGCAATGGAAAATTCAAGGTTAGCTGAGAGGAGTTACTTATACTGGACCGTGACTAAAAGGAAGAGAAGAGTTTGCTGCATTTAAACACCGTATGAGAGTCTGTCACTTTCCATGAGAAAGATGATACCTTTCTTTTTAAATGATCAAGGTTTCTCTACATAACGATGATAGTTATTAAGTAGATCTCTTGGTAAATGGAAGAAGTGATGAAGTGTCTGTAGTACAACTTGCAGGACAGTGCTCCTATTCTTAACTGTTGTTATAATCAAGATACATACTCATTCCTGAAGTTTATTTTCAAGCTAATCTTTCTGTACAGGTTGGTCTTAGACCAGTGTTAGTCAGTGTTCTTAGACTTCCGTTCTGGAAGTACAGGTATCTGAGAAGCACAGAAGCACATAGTCTGAGTTGCATTAGAAACTCTGGACTTCGTGCAGCATGATAGTATTAATATGGGGTGATATCAGGAAAGGTAGATGTGTGAAAAGAAACAAAGATGAATAAAAATGTCCTCTTGAGACGAGTAGCTCTTAAGTCATTTTATCATTACACGCTTGTTGGCTCTAGGAGTTAGATATATGACGAGTCTTGATTACTACTAAAGAAATACGGATACAGCTACTTTAAAATGGCACACCTCAAAACCCACCTCTGTTTTCAGATAAGCCTAGCCCACAGATTTTCAAGGAAGCTAAAAGATGGGAAATCAAGAGGTCCTCATCTCCTGTTTTGTGTAGATTGGATGAACTGTTGTGCAAAACAGAAACTTGTGTGTGATTTTGTTGGTTTGTGTGTATGTGTTGCTGTTGATACTGTCTTGGGAGCTTTTTGTGAAGTTCAATAATCTGTTCATCTGAGGATTGGCTAACAGTGAGGGAAAAGCAGCTTCTCTTTGATAAAGCAGCTCTGCATTCAGGCAGGTAGACAGCAACATCTCTGGCATGATTATCCTCCTGTTGTTGCTGTTTAGTAGAGCTTTTCATTTGCCATCATCTCTGCTTAATTAATGATATTGCTCTTCACGATACATCCAAAGTAAAACGCAAATAATTATGTATGGTTTTGGCCACCTTGAAATTTTAGCCGCTAAAACGAATGCAAAATGTTTGGGG
>NW_010419513.1:10201-20504 GCF_000710305.1 Buceros rhinoceros silvestris | reverse complement strand
GTGGTTTGTGGGGCGGGGGGCGGTGCGCGCACACAGGTATGAGACAAAATATCCAGAAGGTAAACAAGGTTTAGATCCAATTAAGACGTGTAACGTTCTCAGAAAGCTGCTGAAAGGAAGGCTGTATTACTGCCAGTATTCACTCATCGGTGACATGCCATTCTGAGCTGCAGTCTGCTTTGACATCAGCGTACCTGCAAGTGCAGGTTTGTTTGTTTTACCAGAAAGTGTGTCGTCTACTTCATCTTGAGTAAAATGATGTTGTGGAGCCAACTTTCATCCTTGGTATGCTCTCCTGGTATTGGGTATTGCTTCAGTGAAGTGATTAACTAGTTACCAGATAAAATTAATCAAATTTGTTGAGATGAGAAACAGTTAGAGGTATTCACGGCAGTTGCACATTGAGGAAAACGTTGATGCAACATTGCTTCTTTTTACCTGTTCCAACGATCTGTTTTGTGAGTGTTAAATTTGGGGGTTTAAAACCTACCCAGATATTTGCAAATAAGCAGTTTTAATAGCCTGCAGAAAAACCCGTGTTTGTTTGTATTTTACATACCGTTTTAAATTGGCTGTTAAAACAATTCCTTGTCCTTGCCTCAAGTGATGCTACCATCCTTTAGTATAGCAGTTTATAAACCTTGGGAGAGAGACTGAAAATTGGTTTAGATGTGTAGTGATCAGAGCAAGACTCCAGTTCTTGTTGGAAGTTTGAAAAGTTTATCCTGTTGTGAATTAGTGACATCAACACACCACTTAGAAAATTTGTGGTTAAGAATTAAAACACATGTGCGCCTTGCCAAGAACAGGAATAAATCCAAACAGTGGACAAAAGCTTAATGGAAAACTATAGCCCATTCAGTGGTGATAGCTGAGCAAAAGTACATGGTTGAACCCCAGTGAGAATGAGCTTTCCAGTTGGAAACATGACAGGCTGTACATTTTATTGCTTCAGTCAGGCCCCAGATTTTTCCAATTAAATGAAGTGTGTCCCTCTGGGGAGGGTGTTCTTCAGACAGTAGAGCTTGTCACCACCATATACTTCTGCCATACCACAGTGGAATGGTTTTCAGACCTTTGAATTAGTTAAAGAAATGCTTTGTGAAAAGAGGTGGGTTTAGGTAGTGTTTAATTCCTGAATTTAATTTTTTTTTTCCCTGTAAGGGCAGAAATTTTTAGATAGCAAGGTAGTAAAATCTTCAACTTTTACTAAATGGGGAATCTTACCATGAATTTGACTCTGTCAAACTAAGTTGTTTTGTATGCTTATGATGTCAAAGGTGGTCATTATCCTCAGGTATTCTTCCCTGTAGGAGTTTTTGGTTCTGTATTAGCAATCGAATATAGACTGTGAGAAAGCATTCCTGATTTAACTACACTTGTGATCTCCAACACTTTCTTTATAAGCTTCAGTGAGCAGTTGAACAGGGGAGCTGACTGAGCTTTGTGACTTGGATTGCTGGTTAGTGTTCCTGGAGTTGTCCAGTATCTTGAATTTGCTTGTGGCAACAGATTTAAGGAGCATAGTGAAGACATGCTTGGAGCAGTGTGACTAATTTAACTGCATGAATTTTCATCAGGGTTACTCTTGTAACGTGAGTAGGTATGCGTATAAACAAGCACCTCTGTGTTGTTTTTAGTTTTTCCAAATACACAGGGGACACTGATCACTAGCAAACTACCATAACACTTCTGTAGAGCATTACATGAGCTTGCAGACAAGTTGCTCAGCAGGGAGAAGCGTGAGATGCAATATCTTTCCACTGTCTGCATAAGTGCTGGGTGATGCTCTGCTCTTTGTGGGAACGGTGCTCACTATTTCAGTGTGACAATTTGAAGCTTGAGATATCCAAAAGCACTTTGTTACTTTTGAACTGAAATTTTGCAGTTGTGGTACCTGCATCTTTTTCTTAATGATGCTTATCTCATCACTGAGGGCTGGATCAAGTTGCCTTAATGCTTTGGGTGACCTGCGTATCAGAGATACTGGCAGCAGACTAGGAGAAATATGTTAGGACCCACAGTAGACGTAGGTCTCTTGGAGCAAGCCCTAGAATTCTCTAGGCAACTGGAAGCTGGCTGAGCAATGTCAGCTTAAGATAAATGCATGAGAATCTTGTGCACAACAAAAAAGGGGAGAATTTGCTTGTGGATTCTGTGGTCTTTGCTTTAAAGCAGTTCCTTCACTGTTTGATTATTGGCATTTTTTTGCTGAGATAAAGAAATGTTTGTGTAAGAAAGAAAATTTAAATTTCTTTTTCTTCTAGTTCACTTTAAACAACTGAAGTGTGATCAGGATTACAGTTATGAAAGTTCTTAATTACTTTAAAACAAATTCTGTTCATGACATCTACCTACTCATGTCAAGTGTGCAGACCCTTTGGAAAGGTTTTGTGAACTAGCATGAAATTTGAAAAAAACTAAGATCGTTAGCCTGCTGTGCATTAATCTCTCCCATTTTTCACTTTTTATGCTGTGAACTGTGTATTTTCTGTTGTCTGTTACATGATTTAAAACAGTTTTGGAGGTAGAGGTAGGTCATATATTTTATACAGACTCTCTTTAAATTATCTTAAAATTCATATGATGTCTGATGTGTTTTATTTCAGTAAATAAGCCACAGCATGTATTCCATGCTACCTTTTTGACATCTGAAAGATAACTGCTATGATTAGTAGTGTGCTGAAGTTGGATTGCTGTCTTCTGAAAACTGTGGTAGAATTCTGCTTTTCCTGCCCTGCCAGTGTCTGCCCCTCAGAAGAGAATACAAGAATGAGATTTTGTATTTGGATATTTGAGCTAGCACCAAAACAAACTGATAGAGGCATCAATTCTGTAGGAACCTTGCAAGGCAGGATTAAATGTCATCCAATATTGGCTGAAAATAATCAGCAACTTGATCTGAATTCATGGGGTAAAACAAAAAATTGCCTCTACACGTTTCATGGATCAAACTGGAAGGAGCGCAAGTTGTGTGACTGACTTTTTCCAGGCCTTCTGCTGAGACTTCTGTGAAGTCAGCAAAAGGAGATACATTGTTACTTTTTTTAACGGGGGGTAAAGAGGGTAATTAACTAAAAGTGGATTAATAAGAACAATCAACATGTGCCCAAATGGAGGAAAAAAAACCAAAACCCAAACAAACAAAGCGGAGAAATCAGGGCATCCTGTAATTAGGTTGCTAGAACTACTGTGAATTGTTGAAGTATCAGCTGAATGGTTGAGAAAGTCAAGGTGGAAATCACAGTCATGGAGCCTTGTCATGGAAGAGTGGCACAGAAGATAGGGTGATCGTTGTCAGAAAGCTCCTGCCTTTAGTATACACTTTCTATAGCTGAAATAAAAGCTTAAACAAAATCTGGAGAAAATTATACTGATGTAACCACAGCCTTGAATATTTCATGTAATACACACGGGGAAAAACAAACTGACCAGGTACATCCAAGAGCAAGCTACTAAGACAATCACCCTAAGGTGTTGGTAAAACAGATTTCAGAAACTTAGTTGTTCAAGCGGAGTGACAGTACTGCAGGACAGAGGTTTCAGGTGCAGTTAAAAGCCACAAGTGATGTCAATAATCGGTCTTTTCCAAAATCCCCACTGGTTTTACTCTTAATTTTCCCCAGCCTCTGCTGGCTGGTGTTATGTGGCCTGCAATTGGAGGCAAGTGGGATAGTGATGGTTCCTTATGTCCATCTGCCCTCCCATGACAAATAGCCACAGGACAGTTCAACACTCAAGGCAAGGGATTCTGGCAGAGTGAGGATTGTCAGACATCAGTCTGCCAGAGAAAGGGGTGAAGAATATGTCCAAAAAGGCCTGCTCCAGCTGAGGGATGAGGATCAGGTCAGCCATGGCTTCTAGCCGCTGGACAGAAATTTCTCATCAGGAGAGTGACAGTTTGAGAGAAGAGGGCTTAAGTCTTGGAGAGTCTCTGTGCAAAGCCTATGATCCCCATGTAATTAAGGAGAAGGAGGGATGGCATGTCAAGCCCTGGTGGAGTGGGCTGTGTGCTCCAACAGTGTTTGAGAAGCCAGGTGACTGCACAGCACACGTGTTTCCTAAGGATCTGGTGGGTTGTCCTGGTGATCCCATACAGTTTGTCCTGCTAAATTACCAGCCTGAGTTTGTGATACATTAAAGTTTTGCCTCTCACAGGTGCACCAGAAACACTGATAATTTTGTTTAATTGGAGAGCACCTTCTAATCATCTTTGCATGTCCCATCATCCCCACTGCAGAGCTGCTGCAGTTCCAGTTTTGGTGCAGAAATCACATTGACTTTGCCAAGTGGGGAAAAACAAGCCATTACCCTGTAATGATTGCCCTGAATTGTGCTCAGTAAGGGACCCCCTCACAGAAGTCACTAAGTCCCTCCCTGTAGGAAATTTTGCCTTAACTCGATGCTAGCTGCTTACAGTCCAGACGCTTTTTGCCTTTAAGTGGCAAAGCAGTGGTGTAAAACTGTTGTCTAATGGCGGGGTGTAGCAAGGGCTTCACAGCCCAAGGTCTTTGCTGAGAATTCCAGGCTTAGGTGTGTTGTTTGGCCCCTGGTGGTGCATTTGTACAACCATTTAATTTATTTTAGCTTTAAATCTTGATCTGCCTGATCCAAAGTCCTGCTAAACACTGCAGAATTGCCACACGTGCATGCATGTTCCCCATGAAGTCACAGGCATCCATGCTCCTGAGGCTATTCAGCAGAGCACTTGCAGCTGATGTTTGCTGATGAGGTCTGTAAGAGCCAGCACCGACTTGGCTGGGATCTGAAGATGACAACGGGCTCAGCAGTGACCAGGTGTTACGTGTCTCAGCGTGGGTCCTGTGCAGCAGAAAGGAGGGCAGTGTAAATGATCTGGAGGATCGTCTGCGGAAGGCAGCAGCGCTGCGAGCGTGCCCGCCCTGACAGGAACGCACCAGGGAGAATAAAAGTCATCTTTGTCTGAGACTGGCCATTTAGCCTAGGGTAGCAGGTCTGGGTACAAGGCTGAGTTGATGTAAGAAGTGCTTGAAATATTAAATCATAGCTTCCTACAAAATCAGCAGTGTTGGAATAGAGATGCTTGTGTGTTTGTAGAATTTTTTGTTGAAGAAAGCAATCGCTAGCAAAGACTTGCTAGGAGAGAACAGAAATGCGTTGTACCTTGGCTGAAATGACGCTAGCTGGTTCGTGGATCTGGTTCAGGATAGCTGTTGCATGGAGAGTGGTTGCATTCATCCCTTTGGAGGGCAAGTGGTATATGACCCACAAGACAGGTTTATCCCTGCACTTTCTCGTCAGGAAGTAGCTCTGCTTTGATGCACTGACTCTAAGCAGATCATGGTGTCAGAAGCTGGTGGGTCACATGCTGACCTGAACCTCTTCTGATTGATGCCCACCATTCATGCTTCTCCCGTGAGGATTGCCCACTGGGGGACTTTGATGGGTTGTGAATGGGACAAAACTGAGACAAGTTTTTTGAGGTTAAAAGAACAGGTTGGCATTTCTTGTTACGTTGTTTTTTTTCCTGTTTTTCTCCTCTCTGCATCCTCAAGTTGTGAAATAAATGCCCATCAGCTCTGAAAAGAAGTAAACTTTCCTGAAGGTTGGTTTGGGTTTTTTTCCATGTTTGTTACTTCCATGAGAAGTAACCATATGCTATTTGGGTTAAAAGTTGTTGAGGATACACGGTGCTTAAAAACACTTGAATAAATGTTTAACGCTATGGTTTTAATGCTTATAAAATTACAACTTCGCTAGACATTGGTGACTCACTACCTAATTTTAGTTCTTACCGAAGTTCTGAAGAGTCTGGTCCACAAACAGATAATTCAGATGCTGAATTATTGAAAAGAATAACTTATATTGGATGCTTAGATAGCAATTTCTTGAAATAAAAGCTAAATTCAATAGCTTTATGCTTTTAAATAAAGCTGTCTCTTCTTGGTACAAGATACTGGATAGAAGTAATCCAGATCCTGAGTCTAAGGATGAAGGGATCTATACACTACCAAATTTTCTTGTACAAATTAACAAACGGAAGTTTCTAGTACTCAGAGTATAATTTAATGCATTTTCTTTCCATTCTTTATTATGATGGATTCACTGTGTTCTTTTTGTTAGCTTTATCAGCTTCCTAACTGGAGCTTATTAAACGTTACTTCAATATAATGAGCTGTATTTAATTCACAGGATGTTTGTGTTGGCAGCTGCCTGCATACATTCAATGTAGTTCTCTTGTGAGCATTACACCGAGACTGCCAGAAAACCTTGCGTTGTTTGAACAGAGGAAAAGAAATCCCTCAAATGAAACTTGATTTGATCAATCTGTGAACTGTGATGGACCACACACGATGGTGTGGTTGTACTTCCGATGCTGGCATTCCCTTAATTATAGGGTACTCATTCTTCTTTCACAGAGATGCCAAAGGCTTGCCTACCCCCTATTTTTTCCGCTCGGCTGCCCTGTGTGTAGTCTTTACAGCACTAAATCCATATTTATGTAGAGATCTGTGCATTTAGGAGAAGGGACGCTTTCAGAGAGGGAGACTCACACAAAGCTTTTAAAATATTTATGGATGTATTTTCTATTTCTTGCTCAGAGCAGCCCTTTTCTTTTGATATGCGCCAAATGTCAACGTGCCTCAATTCTGCAGTGCAAGTTTGTGATTCAGCCTTCCTTTTCTAACTTTCTAAATGTTTCCCTGGGTAACTTGCTTTGATTTTAAGGTGTATTTATTGGTTTGATCAGTTCTCCCTGCCCACACAGAACTAATGTTCTCTTTGTCCCCTGTAACTGCGCTTCCTCTCTTCTGGATGTTGTAAAGTGTACTAAATCATTATATCATTTCCAGATTGTGCTTTTCCCATCTGATTAAGACAACCTTCAGGAAGAACATTTCTGAGTTTTCTGAGTTTTCAAAAATGCTACATTGAACATATGAGACGAGCTGAATCTGTAATTGCTGGAGCTGTTATGGTTTATTGGAATTTATATAAACATTTACAGAAAATTTGTTAAGATCCAAGTGCACTCCCAGCAGCAGAGGTATTCTCATATGCCTTACGTCCCTGAAAAGTGAAGGCTTGAATGGGGTTATGACTTGACTTTTGTTTGGAGAAAGGGAGGGAGGTATTTTTTCTTTTGTTTCATATCATGCATACCAGAGTGCACGTGCTGTTGACAGTCCGAGCAGTCCTTCCCCCCCGCTAGCTCTGCAAAGTAGATTTGGAGTCTTCGTTTTATGCATTATTAACAGTGATATTCATGTAACAGGGAATGAGGAACTGCTGCAGTAAATGCAAACCAAAACCTTTTCTTATAACTCTGTTAGTTCTGTAGTACAATTCGTAAAATAAATGTATGTATTAAGTAATTTTGATTACAATAGTTTATTGTGCTCGATGGTGAGTTTATTATGAAAAATGGCATTCTTTGTTTCTGAATTGAATTTTTTTTAACACTTTATATTGAAGGCAAGAGATGTAATATATTGCCTCACTGCAATGTATTGCCTCATTTGCAGCTGTGTTCTAACATACTACTTATACATCTTTTTGTTTACAACATTCTTCTTAATTTTCTTCGGCAGTATAAAGAAATGTAAAAATTACTATGAAGTCCTTGGGGTGTCAAAGGATGCAGGTGAAGAAGACCTAAAGAAGGCTTATAGAAAACTTGCTTTGAAATTCCACCCAGATAAAAACCATGCACCGGGAGCAACAGAGGCTTTTAAAAGTAAAATACCATTTTTATTTAAATTTCTTCTATGATTAAACTTTGTCAGATTAAAATAAATTAAACTGCATTGGTCACTTATCTTTTTACAAAATTGTTGATGTGGTGTTTTGTAGCTAATATTAAACTGACGCTTTTATCCAGGAAAGTATTTGACACTTCATTATCTTAACATAGATAGTATAGATAAGTAATGTGGACTTTTGCAGTAGGGTCCAGTTTCAGAGGATTGACTATAATTTTCAGGTACAGGGAGCAAATTCTTGATCAGTGAAACCCAACTGCACTTTTTTTACGGTTGCTGACTTAAGGTAGTCAATTAAATTTTACTACCTTGAATCTTTGCTGTACTTGAGCTTGAAAACAATGAAATATACTTGATAGCAAAATGCAGTTTTTACTGAATCACCTTCATGCCAGACACAGATGAAGGAGAATGTGATTCTCGTAGAAATGATCATGCATAAATAAACAATCTGATTGTGGTACATGGTTTGGGTTTTTTTTCCCCCGTTTGAGGTTGCAGACATTTGAGAAAAAATCGGTCAGATAAAATTCTGATTTAGGGAAAACTCTGATTTAGAGGAAGGGAAAAAAAAGAAAAAAAAGCCCATAGCAAGACTTCTGATACAGATTTTTAAGAGATAATTCTAATATATTAACAATTCCAGACAAAAAGTAGATAGAATATAGCAGGAAAGTTGATTGCTAATTATTATTTTAATACAACTATGTAATGGCTTTATCCACAGAAGATATTATTATGACAAAATTGTCTCCAGTTCTATGGATAAAATAATTCTTCCTTGTTAATAGCATTTTAAAATGTTAGTTTCTTATTATTTCATCTTTTATTTAACATTAACACTTTGTACAAGTTTGATTTCTTCAGCTTAATTTCAGTTTCTTAACTAGATGAGTAAATGAACAGAAAATTCTGTTGGGGAATCTTGTTGACTAAAAATTATTTAATGAACATTAGCATTTTTCTGACATCAAAATTACTGTAATCTTTTTGTATGGCTGAGTAAATTTATTATTTAGTTTGCCTTTAAAGATGTCTGACGAGTTTCTAACATCTAGCTTAGAAAAGGAGTTTCATTATAACAGCTCTTATTTCGTAATAACGCTTTATTTTAAGGAAAGGTCCCATTAGAAAACAGAGGTGATTTTTATGTTAGGCAAGGTATTTTGACCTTGAGCTACCTAGTACTACTCTTCTGTTGTGTTGAGCAGTCTCCCCGAGGTTATATTTTAGATTAAGAAGTTTGTTTAAATTTAATCACTTTTAATCTCTTGGAATCTCTTTTACCATCATCAAAAATCTTTAATTTGAAACTTTTGAGCAGTTGGGGGGTTTTATGTCCTTTATTTAAAGAAAATTATATTTGAATCAAAGCTATAGTGAATTAACATCAAATAATCAAAATCAAGTAACAAACAGACGAAAAAGATTGCTGACAGTACCATGATAATATGATGTCTTCGCTTTTATGTCTCCCAAAATTCTTTATTGTTGGGAAAATCTAAATTTTAACTGCCAGTTTTCTTCTTGTGCTGAGTAACAGAAGAACCTTGCAGGAATATTTGGTGTCAGTGGTATATATCATGCTCCTAGCGCAAATTACCAGGCTTCATTTCTTTTGGGTTTTCTCCTCCTCTTAAAGGAATTATTAATGATTTTTCTAAGGGCATCTTAAAAGGCACATAGCTAAGACTCATTAACTTTTTTTTTTTAGATTGGATAATGTTGAAAACATGAGTTATGCAAAGCCATAGTCTTATTTGCCTGTGTTGAGTTATAATGTTGCATCTTTCACGAACTTTCGGTGTCTGACGGGTTTTCAACACTGAAAAAACATAATCCCCATGCCTTGTGTTGGTTGGCTGCAAAGGAAGCCTTTTGTTAGAGAGGCCTGAAGGAGAGAGAAGAAAGGAGAACAGGCAGTGTTTAATGAAGATGTGACTGAGTAAAGATTGTTCATCAAGTGCCAACAGACATTTTCTCTCAGTCTGCAAGAGCTGTATGTCTGTGCACAGCAAATAGGGTTGAAGCTTGTAAAGTCATCAGAGCTTATTATGGTTTTTCACACTGATTATTTCCACGCTCATCTAACTCATTTTTTCCCTTTCTACTGTCAAAATTTAAGTTGTTCATTTGTGATAATGTAGCATCCAGGTCAGTCACTCCAAACGTTGTCGTTGTGTTAAGAACCTTGGGGAACGCACAGGTTCCTGTCACGCGCGCATGTGGCACTCTTCGTGTCACACCATGCAAAATTTTGCATTATTAGTGTAATCATGAAATATCTTAAGAAGCATATAGAAAAATACCTTCGCACTCTTGTAGACAGTAAAGTTGATGCATTCGAAGAAGTCGCTGCTTGTCAAACGAAACCAAAGAAAACCTACTGAGTCTATGATATTTTTAAGCTAGGCTGCTAGAGCAAACTGAACTTTGCAATTACCCAGCTTCAAAGCTTTCATTGTAATGCTTGGTGCTTTTTCTGTAACTGCAGTGAGAGAGAACATTTCCATAGGTGTAGGTGTTCCCCTAGAAAAAGAAACAATGCTCGCCTGCCTTCT
>NW_010419513.1:0-10067 GCF_000710305.1 Buceros rhinoceros silvestris | reverse complement strand
GGACAAAAGGCCTTTGAATAGCATTGGTGGGAAACCTTGTGGAAGCTATGCTAAGAAAAGCAGAAATACTGCTGGACCTTGTTCTGCTACAGTTGATGGGTAACATACAGTGTAGGACATAATTTGCTGCCTGTGCTTGACTGTGAAATTGCGGTGTTCATGCTGGAATAGCTCTTATCTTTCATTTATGTGAGTTGTCTTTTATTCCTTCCTTCAGAAATCGGAAATGCATATGCTGTGCTGAGTAATCCAGAAAAAAGGAAGCAGTATGACCTTACAGGCAGTGAAGAGCAAACATGCAATCACCCTAGCAACGGTAGATTCAACTTCCATAGAGGTTGTGAGGCAGATATTACTCCAGAGGATCTATTCAACATGTTCTTTGGAGGGGCCTTTCCAACAGGTATTTGTATACAACAGTATAATCATTGGGATACAGTGGTACTGCCCAGAACAGCATTAGAGTCTGTGACATCATAAAACAGTAAAATTACTCCAACCTTCCTCTGATCCCAACTCTTTATTTAATCTGCATCACAGTTTATTTTTCCCCTCAGTGTTGCTAAATCCCAAAAATGTGAGTTCAGCTCTTTGAGGTTACTATGGTGATTCTGCAGAACATGCAGTTGTGTTAGAGCTTAAAATATTTATTTTAAACAACTTTTAAATTGTAAGATATCTTAAAGTTATTTCACATATCATTGTTCAGTAATGTTAAATGTTTTGTGCTATTGCTTCTGTATTGAGCTCTAAATATTTTTTTTTTACTTGATTTAAGTGTGGGTATTTCTTTCTTTAGGTAGCGTACATTCATTTTCTAATGGTCGTGCAGGCTACAGTCATCCCAGTCAGCACCGTCAGAGTGGACATGAGCGGGAGGAAGAGAGGGGTGATGTATGTTTAAGCACCATTGACTTCATAGACTGTGAAATTTGCTGGTAGTGGCTTTCAGTGATGTGATTGTACAGGAGCTCTATACTGTAGAGGAGGATTTATACTTGCCAGTTACATATTTTAAAACTTTGGCAGTTGGCAGTTTGATCAATAAATAGACATGCAAACTTGAAGTTAATAGCCTGGTTTTGTATTTATATTGTTGTATGTTACTATTTTACTAGTGACTGGTAGTATTAGCCTAAATATGCCAGTGATTCTGGTCACTAATACTTATCTACATTTAAAAATTTATTCAGGCTGCGGTAAGAATTGAACTGATGGCTCAAAATTCATCTACATGAATTATAGTCTTAGTTAGTTACACAGGACTGTATAGGTGAGACCAAATCCTGGTATACAACATAAATGAATCCAGCTGGTACGAATGGTTTGGTAATTGCGTGTGGTTACATGTGAACCCATGAACTCCTGCAGCTTGAGCAGTCTTATGAGTACTGAGTATGCATAGGGAAGTTAAGATACCAGCATAGTGATTGCAGGTTTGTAGTTAGTTTTCCTAGCAGCTTTTAATGCTTAAAGAAAAGAGTCATGCTTAACATTAAATCTTGTCCAATTTACCTGTGTACTTGATGCTTTTTTATGAAATACCTGAATCTGTTTTGTTCCTTAGGGAGGTTTCTCTATGTTCATTCAGCTGATGCCTATTATTGTGTTGATCCTTGTCTCCTTGTTGAGCCAGTTGATGGTATCTAACCCTCCTTACGCCTTATACCCAAGATCGTAAGTAATGCTCCCTTACATTAGCTTAAAACAGAGGGGAGATAGCGTAATCGCCCTTCCCACTTAGAAGCATTTTAGAGAGCCTTCCATTAGTTGGTCCTTGATTTCCCATAGTGAAAAAAAGGAGGGAAGGTATAGAAGCAGCAGAACACAACTTGAAAGTTAGGTACTAAGAGCATGCTGTGAGAATGTAATGGAGAAAAGAGGTCAGCGCTACCTGGAGTTTAGGAGATCTTCTAATAAAAGGCAGTGGGTCCATGCAGCGTAGCATGTTGCAAAAGTGTTCACATCTCCGACATACCTGACTGAATCCTGAAACCAGCTAAGGCTCGTTGTTTTAGGGGTCATCTGTGCTTGTAACAAGTGAAGTACTTGAAAGCAACTTTCTCATCCTTATTTAAGTTTGGAACTAGATGAGGGCTGGGGAAATTATCCTTTGCTTTATTCTAAGTGATGGTAAAATAATTCACCTTTGTTTTCTTGCAAAGAATTCTACTAGTGAAACTTACGTGGTTTGTACAAGTAGAATATATAAACCTTTTTTCCTTGAGATAAATAAATAACTTTAATCAAGCATGCATCTAGCTAGTATACTTAGCCGACTTCTCACGACTGTTTTAAAGGTCCTTAGTTCCTTGCAGAGCTCTAAGCCCCACAACAGAAAGGTTCCTTTTCTCCTCTCTTATTTTTCAGAGTTCTTTATTTCTGGAGTGTTTTTCCCCTCTACAACAGCAGCTAAGCTGTTGTAATGCTTTTAAACACTTTTCTGCCAAAATGTTTGGGCACAATCTTTGATTTTTAATCTGCAGAATGCCAGCAGGAAAATGGATTTGTCAGGGCTGGCAGAAAACACTGTAGAATGGAGATGCCTGTACTGGGTTGCTACAGAATAGTGACCTGTTTTTCTTTCTGTTGAGTTTGACTATTACCAGAGCTTATATTTACCTAAAGAGGTATGAAACAAGTGTCTTACTAAAGTGTTTTTTCTTTTGAGATCAAGGGTTTAAGCAGCAGAATTTTAATGTTCAGGTAAATGTAGTAATTTTATTCTCTGGCAGATTATACAATCATTCATTTCATTACGTGTCTTGAAATGACAAATTCAGTAATGTGCTCTTCTTCTATAATAGCAATATTTTTTTAAAGTGTATTTGTGGTGTAAAAATAAATATCTGGTCTTTATCTCTCCACCCCTCCTCCTTTTTTTTTGCAGAAGTACAGGGCAAACCATAAAAATGCAAACAGAAAACCTTGGTGTCATTTATTATGTCAACAAGGACTTTAGAAATGAATACAAAGGAGTGTCATTACAGAAGGTGGAAAAGAGTGTGGAAGAGGATTATGTGTCCAACATTCGTAATAACTGCTGGAAGGAGAGGCAACAAAGTAAGTTCGGTAATATGTGTAATTTTACGAAAGCATGTATTGCTATAAAAAAAGATTGCCTCGGACAAGAATGAAGTGCCTGTGTTATTAAAACACCTGAATGAGACAGCAAGCGCAAGGTTCCCCACTAACGTCTGCAAGTGTCTCCATTGTCACTTAATTTCTGTGTTTTACTCAATGACCTAACAACCATCTGCAATCGTCAACAATTTTAAACTGGTCCTCTCTTATCTCTGACCATTTCACCGCAGTGAATTGACAATGAGAAAGAAATTGCTCTGAGTTAAGGACAAAAGCTAAGAAATCTTAATTTCTTCCACATTATTTTATCATGGCAAAATCTTATTTCCCTAGTTGCTTTTATCTAAATAAATAAAATAAAACAAAAACTTACACAGATATTTCTGGAGAAGGAAAAAGAAAAAATCTGCTGGGGACCACAGTACATACAAACACTGCTAGACCAGGGACACACAGCATGTAAATCAGTGCTTAATCTTTTGCCAGTGCTAAATAATTTTCCTCCCTGCACTTGGTACCTTGGCTATATCATACCTGAAAAATGGGGTTTTTTTTTAGTTTATCATCTATTTTTCCAACATAATCTAATATTATACAAGAAGCTATTTTCTTCCAGAAGCCTAGAATTCGGTGATAAAACTTAAGAATACTGAATAGCATTGGCCATCTCCAAATCATCATCAATTTTAAATTGTTATTGCATTACCTGTGACCATTTTGTGAGCCTTTCATACCCTGTGAGAACAGCACCACTACAATGACAGCAGTGTTGAAACCAGATGGTTTCAACTTTTCAGATGGAAAACCTCTGTAACAGATCACTGGATAAACAATTTGTTCATGAGCTGCCAGTAAACTGACCGGAAGCAAACAGGATGCTCTTCTCTGAGTGGAATCATGTGTTCCTGCACGTCGTTGCTCTCTGCACCCTGGCAGTGCCCAGCCTTTCAGCTGAGATGGCCCCTCAGTTTCTGCCAGTTGCAGAAGGCAGCCCGGCATCGCAGCTAGTCAGGCGCCCGAACAGCACTGCACCCGTTCGTTACAGCTGGCCTGGACCCATACAAACCCCATGGCCCATGAATAGCAGCCCAGTGCTTCCTGAAGGCTTTATCCTCCTTACTCGGGAGTAGAGATTGATTATGCAAAAGTAAATCTCTACAGTTTGACACATTGCCCACAGGAAAGACCTGTGGCCAGAAGACGGTGCTGAAGGGTCACATGAGCGTAAGAGAATCACCAGTGCTTTGGGGTAGAACTTTCAGATTCTTGCCCAGGCTACTGGACTTGATCAGAATAATTTTTCCCAGGTTTTTCAAAGGCAAGAAATCATCAGAGAACATTTGGGTATAATTCGTAAGCAAATAGCTTTTTCCAACTAGATTGTCCTTTGATCATCTTGAAATGTTTAAATACGTTTGCTCTTTGTGAACTGAATACCTAATTTTTCATCTGCAAGTGGTTGCTAAATGAACGATTGGTAATCTTATAATAAAAGATGTAGAAAAATGAGAGGTGGTTGTTAACAAAAAATTAAAGATGATATAATCCAACACAATAAAAAGAGGACATACTATTTGTACATTTTTGGAGTGTAGATCTGGAAGGATAGTTTGCTTTTACTGACCTGGTCATTACGCTTAGATTTACTGGCATGTTAGATTTGTGCTTCCTGTAATATATTTACTCTAAATATCTTTGAAAAGATTTAGTTGATACGCAATTTCCACCTGGGGATGGAAAGAGGAAAAAGAGTATTTCTCCCATTTTCCAGCATTTATTCTTAACATGCTTACTTTTTAAAGCATAGCAGAGTCCTGGACAATGCCAAGAGGCCCACGCCTTTGATGTACATATTTAGTGCAAAAAATGTGCCAACTACAGAAACATCTGCCCCAGTATATAGAAGAAAAGTAACCTGAAGGTGGTGACTGTCATGTTGTTTGCTGTTTGCAATTTATCAGGTTGTGAAAACTACCCAAACTGATTTTGAATAAGTGGCCCCTAGTAGATTTTTCTGTCTTTAAAGAAACTGCAGATTTTGTGGTTCTGCAGTTTTAAAATACCTGTGTGTCTGGTCTCCTTTAGAGTTAATGTCTTTCCGGCATTGATTGGCATTTAAGAATACTGTGTAATCCATTTTGAATTGAAGGGGTGAAAAAGACTTTATAGAATTAAAATGCTCCGCAATGTCAAGCTATTGAACACCAGTATAATGCAGAGAGCTCTTTTATGAATACCTCTGAACACTGGCAGTCTGAAGCAGCATCACTTGAAGTAATGGGCTTAACATTCAGCATGGATTTTTGGGCACAGGCAAGATGCTAGAGCTGTCAATACCGTGCAGGGTCACTGAGTGTGTATTGTTTAGTGAGGTCTGACAGAAGTAGTAGGAACTTTTTGGTTTGGTTGGGATATTTTAATCAGGTACTGCTATGTGAAATACGAGGGTGCTGGAAGGCTGTTACCGCTTCCCCTGCTCAAAAAGATGAAATGCTTGTGAAGATCCATCAAAGGGAAGCTGTTGCAGTGCTGTTCAGGTGATGTCTCTGGGTTGTTAGAGCAGACAGAAGGAAAAAAGGGCGAGAATTAAACCTGAGGAGTTTTGTACAGCTCTGAGAAGGAACATATCATGCAAAGTTTTTAACCTGAAAAATCTTTTCTTTTTTTTTCCTTAAAGAAACAGACTTAATTTATGCAGCAAAAGTTTATCGAGATGACCGTCTCCGGAAGAAAGCAGACTCCATGACCATGGACAACTGCAAAGAACTAGAACGGCTGACCAGCCTCTATCGAGGAGGATGAACTGCAGTTGTACACGTACATCTTTACGTGTGCCATTATCTCTTGTAAATTAAGAAGAGATTTAGTTTCACCATGAATACTGGAAAAGAGGGGTGGATGTAAAACTCTACTGTGTAGCTGTTTCCAGAAACCTTATGCTAAAATATCATTTAATGGCTTCTTTACCTACTGTGAAATATAGGTAACTTTAATTGTCTAGATTTTACTTCAAAGCTTCTGTGAATTCTTTCAGCAGAGAGAATAGCTCAGAAAGGATGCTATACTTGTAGAAACTTAGTCATAGTGGTTCTCCTCTAACATATTTGCCATGTAAATATCTGTGGAAAGAACACTTTGTGTATATACGAGTTAAATGACTTTCTATTTAAAAATTTCAGAAACTTAGTTCCATACAACATTTTGTCTCACTGATGGAATAAATAGTATGACTACATCACTCCTATTCAGATGTCAAGTGTGTGGAGTTGAAACAAGAATTTTTAATATTTTATCTCTTAACTCTATGTAAAATCTTCTAGGTTTACCAGCCTAGAAGAACTTTGTATTTTTAAATATAATGGCATATATTCCTAAGTATCTGTTGGGGTATATTGATCTGGTGTAGAGTAGCAGTTAGCTCTTGTAGTTTTTTAGCGTTTCTAAGCAATGCTGAGAAAACTGAGAACTACACTAATCTCTTTTCGAAGTAAGTATTTGCAAAGGCTGTACAGACCATTATAAACATTGCTTTTAGTACTTGCGACAGTTTACAGCAGCTCTACCATTTGGTATTCCAGTAGTAGTAAGTCCATACGTATGGTCAACATGCATCCATAGCTTCCTTAATTTTCACTGGAAAGGTAGAGGAAAACATGCAATAGTAAAATCTTAAAGGTAAAAAAAAAAAAGGCAACTTAATTATTTTTCCTGGCAGACTTCCATTTTCTTACAGTTTTTTTATTTCAGGCTAGGTCCCAACACTAATTCCTCTATGGGCACTGCAAGTGGAACAGGGAAGTGTGGCTAAGGACAAGCTATGTGCCTTTCAACACTTTTGCCAACTATTTAAATGCTTTGCTAGTTTGCCGTGTGCTCCTACGGTCAGAGCCATATCACCTGTCCCGGGGCGGAAGGGGTAGGGTATGCGTTTTTCTGGGTCAGAATGTTGCTGGACTGACTTCCGCAAGTAAGCAAACATATCGTTCGTTCAGCTCCTACACACGAGATCGGTGGCCTGTACATGGAAGCTATATGTAGCTACACCTGCTGATGCAAAGAGGTGTTTTGAAGCCGCTAAGTACAATGTACTTAAAAGTTTATCTAAAGTGTGTTGAAAATGTTTTTAGGTTCGGTACCGATGTTTTTACTTTTTAACAGTGCTATGCAGGAGAATGTTTCTTGTATTTGAGAATGCCAGGCGGCTCGTAATAAAGGCAGCATTTTTGTTTGAGAAAACTGCTGTCTTTGAGCAATGCTCTCAGATAATGTGGAGCCAAATTCTCCTCTTAAATTGGAAGTTTAGATACTTGCCTGACTTCACTGGAATTCCTTATGATCTAGAGCAGATTTGACTTCAGAGGTAGGTGGAATGCTATTGCTCCAAGTGACCCAGAAATTAATTTTGCATATATATCTTTTCTAAACTGTCCCACTGGAATTGTCCTCTATTGAATTGGTGTAACACGAGAGAGACTAGCTGCAGGCTTTTAACCAGGCAGCTACACCAGCATTCGAGGTGGACATCAAAGCCCGATGCACAGAGCAGAACCAAAAGCTGCTGCAACGATGACAAGAAAAGGGTTGCTGTACTGGATGTCCTTACTAACGTCACAGGAAAAGTGTGCAGAGGTAATGGAAAGGCACCTAAATGTTTGAAGTTTGCGATAGAAAATTATGGAGAAAACGTGACTCCCCGGATTTTGTAACTGTCCAGAATGTATTGTAATTATGCTAATGAAAACAAACTATCAAAGTACGCGTTGGTACTCCTGTGTCTTCTTAATAGAAGAAAATTGTTCCAGAGGCTTTGACGAGTACTCGGGCCTTCCCATTCGCAAACGAGTCTGAGCTTGCAGGTGCTCCGCGAGTTAAGAGGAAAAAGGACATACAATGCATTTGTCAAATACTGGAAGAGCGAAGTCGGAGTGAAGAGGTGGTGGTAGCAGAGCTGCTCGCAATAATGGCATGGGTTACGTCTGCCCTGCAGTCCCTTCTGCTGCAGCTGAGAAGCAGGTCAGTGGTTGGACACTGAGCTGTGTTAGGTCGGTGAGGTCGCTACCAGCGCCTCTGCAGACCGGAATAATGCAGTGGCTGTGTCCTGTGGCATCGCAGACGTCTCCCGGTAGTTTAAAAGTGAGACCTAGGCTGCTGCGTTTCATTTGATCATCTACTGCCACTGCCATTTTCAGAGAAGGAAACGATATGTTTATATGGGTGGAAAAATGTGACATAGCGTTTAATAGATGAAATGGTTGCACGCTTTGAATTAATGCTGTAACAGGCAGAAGGATGCTATTACTTCCTATAGCATAAAGATTAACCTACTCTAAATACAGCCTGCAAACGCTCTTTCAGTGTTCCAAGTGGGTGTTTCTCTCCTCATGTTTGTTACTTTTTTTCAAGTCTGAAGCTTTTTTCTTCAGAAATGTCATTATCTTCCCTGGTTTTGTTAAAGGGATCTGCTGGAAAGTTCAGAACAAATATTCTTACAAGCCAGATGCTAATGGAAGAGTGTGAAGCACTTGAATCTTTCCAGATTACCTTTCTTCGGAAGGTTCTCCTTAAAGAGATATTGAAGATAGTGAAAAGAAAGGGGAAAAACAAAACTGGTTTTGAACAGCCTGACTGAAAATTCTTCTATTTTTCTAACTACCTAGAATTAACTCCTTACTCTTCGTACTTACCTGTATTTAATCTAGAGTTAAAGATAGCACAAGCATGGGTTCTTGATTTCCCTTTTAAAAGGGCAAGCAGGAAAGTCCTGCAAAAAGTGAAAAATCTTGGCATGACTCTTTGACCTAGCATAATGAAAAAGGGAGATGATTTGCATCTGCTGAAATACATCAGTATGTGTTCTGTTGATGGAGCACCCTGAGTCACAAGCGTGAGTTCAGTGGCCACATCTGATGAACATTTCCCTAGGAGTTCTCTGTTCAGGTAAAACAAGATCAAATTTTAATTTTTTACTTTTTTTAAACAGTAAATTGATTCTTTTACAAGTTTCCAAGAAAAGGTAGAATTTTATAGTCACTAAAATGTAACATGCATTTGAATGGGCGGCAGAGACAACTTTATATACATTTCTAATGTAATTTTGTAAAAGGATTAAAATGGGAGGACAAGAATGTTTTTAAGGTTGGCCATTCCATAAATTTAATTTATCCCCTCAACAGCTGTTGTTCTTGCCTCTTGAGGACCTGTCAAAGAGAGCCTAAGGAAAATGTAATAGTGAAAGCAAACATTTTGTTTTAAGAAAATCAGTTAATAAACAAATTCCTGAAGGCGTGACATCAAAAAGTAGTAGCTTCCCAGTTGTGCAAATCGAGTTAACAGAGTACAGTTGGTTTCGCCAGAGGAAGCTTGGTCATACCAGCTGCTGCTGACTGTCAGGCAGGAGCCCTGGCGCTGTGTCCCCTGTCTTACTAACAACTCTTCACAGCCTTGCGAGCGCCGCTGATCTCTCTGCATTTCCCCACGCTCCTTTGTAAACCACGGTGTAGAGGCTGGGAAGGGTCTGGAGAACAAGTCCTATGAGGAGCGGCTGAGGGAACTAGGGTTGGTTAGTCTGGAGAAAAGGAGGCTCAGGGGAGACCTTGTCATTCTTTACAACTACCTGAAAGGTGGTTGTAGTGAGGTAGGGATCAGTCCCCTCTCCCACGTGACAAGTGACAGGAGGAGAGGAAATGGCCATAAGTTGTGCCAGGGGAGATCTAGGTTAGATACAAGGAAAAACTTTTTTACAGAGAGGTTTGTGGAGCATGGGAACAGGCTGCCCTGGGAGGTGGTGGAGTCCCCATCCCTGGCAGTGTTTAAAAGCCGTGTGGATGTGGTCTCTTCCAACCAAATGATTCTATGATTCTGTGAAAAGGTACCATGTAACAAATGTAGAATTCTGTGCCATGTTGGGCATATCATCAAGGTACTTCTGGAAGTAAACAAATGTAAAAAATACAGGAAAGAAATATGCCGTTATAAACTATCTG
>NW_010419512.1:2240-2468 GCF_000710305.1 Buceros rhinoceros silvestris | reverse complement strand
GCTAAGAGCCTTTTGCCACGACACCCTCCTGACCAAATCAGCATGTCTGAGCCCCAGAAGAGATCTTCCTGTGGACATACGTAGAGGAACAGGAAAAAAGACATGCACAAGGTGGAGCCAGAGCATCTTGGAGTACGTTGTCTTGGATGGACATGCCAGATTCATTCAGCCTGGAGAAGACAAGGTGAGGGGCTTCCGATGTGCCAAGGCATCTCCCTGGCTTGCCAA
>NW_010419512.1:1718-2075 GCF_000710305.1 Buceros rhinoceros silvestris | reverse complement strand
GCCTCCTGTGTGGGTCAGGCTGGCCATCAGCCTGGGCCATCTTGGCCTACCCGTTGAAGCCAGGGAGGACGGCACCAATTGCAGAGACTGCCACCGCTGGACATGTGGTCGGTGGCAGCTTCGTCTGAGCGAGACGATGAGACAGAGGAGAACCTGTCAGGGACGCAGGCAGGCGGAGAGACTGTCCAGGACGGGGGTGAGGACAGTTAGCAGCAGAGACCGCAAGAGCAATCGTTTTTCTCTGGGCCATGGATGGACTGTGGGAGGTTGAAGAGGTTGCACTTGCAAGCTCCTGAGCAGGACTGACTCTAGGAATACGGGTGGTCATGGCTTTTGCCCCTGTGGGGGAGCCGGGCG
>NW_010419512.1:897-1187 GCF_000710305.1 Buceros rhinoceros silvestris | reverse complement strand
CCCTCGTGACCCCTGCAGACATCTTTCTGGGCTCTGTCCTGTGCCGCTGCATCGGCTCCTTCTCGGTAAAGACTCTGGGCGCCATCGCTGGAGACCCGTGGTGCTTTGTTCCCCTCCTGCCTCCGCTGGCTGCGCACTCGGCAAAGAAGAATGTTGGTCTCTATCTTGAAGTTACCACCAGCTGAGGTGCAGCTCCCTGAGCTGAGACCAGAGCAACAGACAAACGCACCCAGTTAAGAGAAAGACTAATTGGCCTCAAGTGGCTGGAGCATGAGTCTGCACCTTGTAAT
>NW_010419512.1:0-236 GCF_000710305.1 Buceros rhinoceros silvestris | reverse complement strand
CGTTCCTTCTGGTGAAGCAGCAAAAGGTTCTGACGGGTGTTTTGGAGGCCAGAGCAGCTGAGTGCTCTTCAGCACTGCCCAGCCTCCTGTGTGCCAGCAAGCACCAGCTCAAAGGAAAGGCTGGGCGGCGTGGCTGCTGAGCGGTGCAGGCGCTGAGCGGTGCAGCAGTGGTCCTCACCTCTGCACCGGGAACGGCTCTGTGCAGCTGCTGATGCTGTGGTAGTTGTGGCCGAGTG
>NW_010419511.1:90670-91078 GCF_000710305.1 Buceros rhinoceros silvestris | reverse complement strand
TGAACCATGCCCCGGGTCTAGGCGCCCTGCCCTGCTCCCCCCACCCCGGCACTTGGCGCTCAGCCGCCCCGCAGCCCCTGCTCACGGGAAACTATCCCGCACTTCGTCCCGCGGAGATGATGGTGATGATGGTGATGATGATGATGATGATGATGGTGAGCTCTGGGAGCAGGGGCTGGCACAGCGGCCTCACTCCTGGTTTGTTCTAATTGCACTGGTTGTGAAACCTCTCCAGTTCTCAAGTGTTTATCTCCTAAATTATCTTTGCTTTAATTGCTTGTAATAAGTTTAGCGTTTGTGGTTGGGTCTGTGACCTCCTTCTCTGTTCATAGTTTTAAAAAAGCGACTCTGCTAACAAACGAGTGTTGCTGGGTCAGGCTTTCTGTGTGTGGAGAAAAAACCGTTTTG
>NW_010419511.1:75625-90556 GCF_000710305.1 Buceros rhinoceros silvestris | reverse complement strand
ACGTGTGACGCGCTTCTAAATCTGACTTTCTTTAAAATAAAAGCTTGACCACTTCATGTCAGTATGGTATTTTGGAATAGGGAGAATTCGAAGCAGAGATACAGCTGGATTGAATTTCAACACAATAATTTCTTACCTGTTACTGTCTGAAACATGCACATGCTTGGTATTTCCTATTTTCTGAACTTTCTTGACTCTTGACAAGTGATGCTTGGTTAATCACAGTGAACACACTTGAATGTGAGTCTGTTTGATAGGGACCAAAACTATCAGTTCTTTGGCAAATTCCTAATTCTATCATTTTGCTTTACCAATCCCCCTCCCCCTGAAAGCCATACCTGCTTTCATCCCTAAGCATCCTGGCTGCATGTACTTAGCTGCCCAATACCACGTGGTATCGCAGTGTGTTTTTTAGAAGAACGATAATAAAACTCTGTAATCCCCTTCTGTTTGCTTCTTCATTTTGCTCTGTTTTCTTAGAGCAGTGACCACCCACATCACCTGAGCAGGGCTGGAAAAAGCAATGCCTTGAGTATCAACTAAGGAGGTGATGCTGGGGAGCGGGAAGTGAAATATAAATTGCTGTAACTGAGTTTGGGGTAAACTGGTGATGCAAGCCTGGGCTCACTTGCCTGTTGTTGCTCTGGTGAGCTAAAGTGGTGACAGCTACAGCTCCATGATGATGCTGTTGGAGGCACAGGAAAGGAAGAGCTACCTTCTTGCAGCACAGTTCAGTCCGGATGGTTTCACTTGTGCTGAATGTCCCAGGGTTCAGGTGGACAAGAGTCTCGGGAGGGTTAAAGTAAGCCAGGCTGGCTTTGGCCTTACTGGTAGCCAACAGGTGTCGAATGCCTGCAGTCCTAAAGCCATTAAATATCATCTGCTTTGTCCTAAAAGACTAGCAGTTAAGAAGGAAAGAAAGGTAATTTGCTGTTCCAGTAAATACCGCCTAATTAAATATTTCAGTGTGGATACTAGTAGCTGTATGAGTGAGAAAGGATCTTTTGTGTGGAATATAAAGTTTTAATGTTTTTTACCTTAACAAACCATTTGAAAAACCCCTGAACTTGAATGCCAAAATGCAGTCCTTCTTCCCACAGTGAAGTTCTTGGTTGTCTTGTGCTGGCAGATTTGATAGTCTAGTCATCTCCTACAGTAAGCCTGAAGGTGGTTTTTTGCCTTTATATACATGTCCATGTTAAAAGCAACGATCTTAGAAGTACAATATTCTGGATATTTTTTTCCCCCGTTAGCTGTGGAGGAGAGAGGAGCTTATATCCCTGAGCGGTATGAAGAGCTTCAGTAGGATCCTATAGGTAGCCCTCATGCTTTTAGGGAAATGTGATGCAATGCACAACTTGACTCCTGCAATTTAAATACACTCCGCAGGCCTTAGCAGCATCTTAATAAATTTCTTGGCAGAGAGCTTCCAGGAAAGCCTTGTCCAGAAGAAAGCAGAACCTTCATTATCATGTGTGTCTGGTTATTACTCTGCTGTAACTTCAGGTTTTCATACTGCAAAGACCTCTCGATGCTCTGGGCAAAAGCATTTCAGTGACATACTGAGAATATGCTAGTCTGATGTTTTTGACCGTAGGCTGGAGGAGTGAGAATTCAGCTGTGATGTGGCTGCTGACGTCCAGTGATCTTGCCCTCTGCACTGGTGGATGCTCTGGGGAAGTCTCAATGCTCTCTATATAGGTTGTCATCTTTTAATTAAAAACTGCAAGTTAGGAGGAATAGTTCCCTGTGTTCACCAAGGGGTGCTGGGAGGACGTGGGTGCTTACAGGGCTCTTCAGAGCATCTGTAATAGAGTAAATCAAGTAAATAGCTAAAGCAGATAGTGTGAATATTCCTCCTGCTCCCGTTTTCTCTAAATAACACCTGTGGCATATTGCAGTGTAACAGCTTAGTGCACCGACACCACCATAGATCTTTCAGAGCAGACACAAGGGGATGGCTGAACCCAGAAAGGGAGAAGAGTGAGGAGACAAATACAGGATGTCTCATGGATTGGTATGAGGAAGTAGTACTTCTTGTAGAAGGAAGACCCAATAAACAGCTCAGATTGGAAAGGAAGGATGGATGGCTCATGCGTCACTGTAAACCGTGAAACAAGTGCCCTGTCTCCTTGCCATATACTTGGAAAGCCAAAACCAAAACACAACTGAGCTCAAGGGGGAAAAAAAGGCTCTTGGGCCTCCATTATTTTATGGGCGTGGTGTGCCTGATGCCTGGCCAGTGAGAACTAAACAGGACGTTAAACAGTCTCTCAACATGGCGACGTGTCATTTTGACAGAAAGCGAAGCGACAGGTTTTGCTGGATGATGGTGGTTGCTGTTAAGTAATGTGAGCGTGTATTTTGAAATCTGCTTAACTTTTGAGTCATCCTTTATTATAAGGCTTAATGTGTACAGGTACTTGGCCTTGATGTATCTGTCTAATAGCATCACTCTCGCCTGTGGATATAATTGGCTTTCAGAAGATAATTTCAGAGTCCACCCTGTTTTTTGTTTGAACAGCATGAACGTTTGAACAAAATGAGTGTTCAGGCTTTTTCCTTTGGCAGAAATTCACTGCCTCAGTGGTTGGTTGGATCACTTGCAACAGCAGTTTCACTGCATGAGTTCAGAGTTTTGCCCCTGGTATCTTCCTTCTGTTTAAGCACTCAGGCTTCAGGGTGGAATTTGTCCTGCAAAAGCTCTGCAGCTTGTTTTGATGTCTTGAGTAGGAACAAGTGATGTGTGAGGGTAGCTCTTTGCTCCTTTGCTGAGGGATAAGCTTTACACTCTTTAATTTTAGTTACTCACTGCTTGCACGTAAACAGACTTCTGTGTTTTTGTTGAGTGGCACCATGCACATGCTGTGGTGAAAACTGATTTTGTGGACCAGATGTGGATTTACAGTCAGCTTGAAATATCCCATTGCAAGTAAAGTTTCCTGAATGTGTTAAGTACTACTGAAATCGAGGGCAGGAGAATAAAGGTCAAAAACTTGTCCCTCTTTTCTCCTCTTCTGTGTTCTTGATGTGGCTTTCAAGATTATTCAAAAGCACATGTTTGCAGGCACTATTGTTATTAAATATGGCTTTTTTTTCTGAGCTTCCTCATGTAACCTCTATCTAGTGGGTCACACTGACACTCACAATAATGAGTCACGTCAACAGTAAATGCAAACCATATGGGTCTTTTTTTTCTCTTCTTTTACACATGGCTTCTTGTTACTGTCTAAATGCTAACGTGAATTTAAACCCTGTTCAGCACCTGACCGTATCTTTGGAGTGGGGAACTCTGTGTTTGGAGGTTTCTCTTGACAAACCAGAACTTGATGTCATTACTTGCACTATGCTAACATATGTTCTTTGCCACAGATTTCCTGTGTAACCTCAGACGAGTCACTTAATACTTTTAAGTTATTTTTTCCCCTGTCTCAGTTCACCTGCCTACAAGTGAAGTTGTGAAGTTTCTCTAAAGTACTGCAAAACAGACCCGAGGGCTGTGTTGAAGAGTGTCATTTTGGCACAGAGTAAAAAACGATTATGTTTGGGATCTAGGTACGCAAAGTGTAGGAGGGAAAACAAGCTTGGTGGTGAAGTGATTTGCTCATGCTCACATAATAGGTTCGTGACAGCACAGGGACTGAGACCAAAGGATTTTTGCCTAATGGCCCAAATACCGTAACTGATAAACCAGGCTTCCCACAACTTTTTCGTTTAACTGGACTGCCTACAGCATGCAGTGTTGTGTTGATCCTTTGAGTCTCTCAGGGTGAAGAACCTGTGGACATGGTCCAGCATCAGTGGTGGGCAGCAAGAGTTGTTCAGAGTGGTCCTCAGTTTAGGCTGTGGGCAAGCAAGTCGTGGGGGTTTACTAGTCATCGTGCTTAAGCAGGGCAGATTGCTCTCCCGTCACTAGCAGTTGGCCCTGGGGCCCTTGAGTTGCTCTCCTGTCCCGTCTCTGTGATCACTGGCTCTCAGCATGGTTGTTGGGGTGTTAATTTTTGGCCATGGTGCTGGGAAGGGACACAGGACTGATGGTGGCCATGGGCCCCAGCAGTAATAACTGGCCACATGTTCCCTTCTTTGCTGAACACCCTTATCTGTGTGTCTGCACACGGGCCATCGGAGCCGGGCAGTAAAATGATACGCTAAGCTTAAACCTCATATGGGGGAACATGTACCTACAAAGAAAGCACCATAGTTCAGTGCTTCCCCAGTTGCGACAGGAGAGTGTAGTGTCTTCTCTCCTCTCCCTACCTCCCACTTGGGAGGTTGGGGCTGCCTAGTTGGGACAGAGGGTATCAGTAGCACCCAGAGTATCCCTTTGCTCCAGTTCACAGGGTGAACTTGGCATCCTTCCCAGTTTCAGATCCATTGGGAATATAGACTTGGAAGGGGAACAAAGTACTCGGAAGAAGGTGGAGTCCAATCTGTGAAGCTGGATAACTTGCTGGTTTAAGCTACCAGGAAGGGAGTTCAAGTGTACGTGTTTTACTTAGTATGCGCCAAGTCATTTGCCACAGCTCAGCTGATGGGCAGTAACCGAGGCTGGAGTAATTTAATTGCTTTTGATCATGTGCTTATATCCTATTTAATTCTGAAGTCAGTTGCTAGTGGTTTGACTTTTTCTTTGGGGAGAGGATTTAAAATTGTCCCGTGGTATTAAGGTTGCAGTCTTGTAAGAGACAAGCACTTCTGGCCGCTGCAGAGCTGGATGGGCTCATACTCAGTACTGTCGTAGGTTTCCTGCGTTTGTTGATGTGGGTCTTTGAAGGTTTGAGGTTATGACAGTCACGTTACCAGCTCTGTCATTTCTCTAACTTTCTCTTTCTTTCTTCCCCCAGTGGCTTAACTCACGAGTCTCACAAGAAGGATGTTGAACAGGTCTACCTCCGTTGTTCTGAAGGGTCAATAGAGTGGATGTATCCCACGGGAGCACTCATAGTCAACCTGCGACCCAACACTTCACCTGCCTCTTACAAACATTTGACTGTTTGCATAAAGCCCTTCAAGGACTCTGCAGGAGCAAATATTTATTTGGAAAAAACTGGAGAACTGAAACTCTTGGTCCGAGATGGAGATCGCAATCCCAGTAAAGTATATTGCTTCGGCTATGATCAGGGCGGCCTGTTTATTGAGGCCACTCCTCAGCAGGACATTAGCAGGAAGATTACAGGCTTCCAGTACGAATTGATGAGCAGGGGGATAGCGTCTGATTTGCACACAGTTTCTGGTGAGTTCTGGGATATTGCTCATATTTTCACGTCCTGTATTGGATGTGTAACAGATGGCTGAGTGAGTGAGTGAATGAGTGGGAAAGTGGTGGGGTCTGAATTTCATGTGCTTTTAAGGACTTGTTTTATAAACAGGCAATTGCCAAAGAATTGATTCTGGTTTTTTCTGTTGTTGTTTTTTGGAAGCTGGTAGCATAGGCTGAAATACAAGGGCCGCGTTGTGAACGAGCCTCCTGTTGCAGGCATGGGGTGAATCACAGGAGCTGGTTTTACCCTGCAGTGAACTCTTGCAGTGAACTGGGCTCCTGAGCTTTGCTGTAACAGTTTTCTAACTACTTTTTTACTCAGTTTTTAAGACCCTGCTGCATGTTTTGAATAATAAACATTTAAACAAGGAGGAACTCCTTTGCCATGTTTTTTTTCCCTCTGAAACTACTGCTACTTGCTGACCTAATTATGGCTTTTTTTTTTTTAACAAGGAAAATGATGTGTTCCTTCCTCAGCTCTGCCTATTACACTCTCTTGAGCATTACTGTGCCATGGCAGAGCTCTTCAACAGTGCAACAATACTTTCACAGTGCTAGCGTTGTCTTCTCAAGCAAGTTTTGTAGGGAGGAATTTTACACCAGGGAAAAACCTGTAGGAAGAGGGAGTGGACAAACTGAAAGAGCCGTAAAGCCTGACACTAAATAGCAAACTAAATACCCTTTGGGAACAATAGCTCTAGGTGTAACCTAGTTGTGCTGATCAATTAGTTTGAGAAGGAGAAAAACCAGGATTTGTGAAAGGTGACGGGGAAGGGGAAGTTGTTCTCTTTAGGTAGGTGTGTCTGGTTCACCTATCTCCTCCATTCAGAATTGCCTGTACCTTTTATCCCTGAAACCAAGGAGCGGGAGTTTCCAGAATACCCTGAGGAATAGCAGATGTAGGCTAGTTTGTCCCGAATTACTATGGAGGTTTCAAGGTTTAGGCATTTTAAGTAGGGTGGCCATGACAGCTACCAGATTTCTCTTTTGGAATGGTAGGGAGTGGCAGCAGGGAGAAGAGTCCTCCCAGCACCCTGGAGGTGATTTGGCCCCGCGTAAAATGCAGAAGCGAGCCTAAGCCGCCATACGGGGGCTGTCCAGATGCTGCTGCGGTAGCGATGCCACATGCTTTGCCTGAGATGCTACTCGGTAAGCGCTGGTGTGGCTCATTAAACTGCAGCTCTGTCTCCCGGGCACTGCATCCCTCCTCCTTTTTTGGGATGAGCAATTGCAGAACTTGAGCCCCATCCTCTCCCCTCCCCTGGCTCCCTTCCACAACGCGACTCTGACTTTATGTGTTTGTATTTTGGAGGGTGCTTGCTGCCCCGCTAGCGTTTAGATGTTGGCACACCAGTTCAGACATGGCTTTTTTTTGTACAGAGCTTAGTTGGACTGAGATGAACCGTTCTTAGCTCAGTAAGAGGGTAGTTGGCTGAGGGCTGATGCAGTAACCCCGGTAACTGATAGATGGCGTGTTTGCCATGAAAACAAAGAAAATATAAACAAATACTCATATATTTAAGTTGCCTTCTTCACTCTTGCTGCCTGTGTAACAGGAGGCTTAGCATCAGGGTTCTGCATTTCAAGCAGAGTTCTCTGCTTCTGCATTTTACAAGTGCTGCAAAAGAAGTGGGTTATCTGCTGCAGAGCTGTTTTCCCAGTAAGATCATATCTGTGAAGATGAATGCGCTGTGCAGAATGTTAGCTATGTGGTAAAATTCCACTGCAGAAGACATTAAATACATTGTTTAATTAGTTATTTGGAGAATGTTCCCAGATTCAGTGCTTCTTTCTTTGACAGGCTGTGAGGATGGAGGCACAGGCAGGCTAGTGTTAAGTCACTTAAGCTTACAAGAAAAGTCCTATACTTTTTTTTTTTTCCAAAAAAAGAAGTTGAAATAGCTTTTGCATATAGTAAAATAATCTGCAAGAAATATTCCATATCCCTGTTATTTTTAGTTTGCACATATATACGATTTCTCCTGAGCTTTGCTGAAATGAAGAGGACTCGCTGCTGGTGTACTTGACGTCTCAAGCCAGCCCAAACCGCTGTGTTTTTAGAACTAAGTGCTCTTCGTTCCACATAAAATCTTGGAGATTTTTAAAGCTGATGGGAGTTGTCTTCAGAGACTTTCAGAAGTCAGACCGAGGACTGACTCCAATTACAGCCTTCCTCTTTGATAGGCATATTAAATCACTTTTTCTGTGACTGCTGTATTCTCAGCAGCTGTAGCAGACCCTGGTTGAATTTCAGTGCTGTCCTATAAAACAATGTGGTAGGCTATCTGCTTCACGCTCCAAGTGTCTTGTTTGGACAGAAGAAGCACTTTAAAAGTTTATCAGCAGAGCCTTCAGGGCAAACTAGGGATCTCTATTGTATTTTAAATTATTTCTCTTGCCTTTTTTTTGGATCCCCAGACTCTGGGAAGGGGTGTTGGAGGTGAAAACACGATGAAAATGCCATACATGACTCTTTCCACTACTCAGTCAGACGAGCACTTTTATTCTCCTATAAATATCTGTATGTCTGGGGAACCTGCCAAATAGCTGCCTTGTGAGGCTTCTATAGAGCAATATATTTGGGGCTCTTTGCAGTTCGTGGACCTCCTTTCTTCTGGAGCTGCTTCTAGGTTTTTTGTGAAACCTGCAAATAAATGCCCTTTCCTGAACTGTTTGGAGAGGAGCAATCTCCAAATTTACAATCAATTGACTGGAATCACTGGTGGCTTCATCAGAAGCATCCAGCCAGAGGCGAGTGCTGACCTTAAAGGAGCTGAAAACTGGATTTAAGGTTCTGCATTTCTCTCCAAGCATACTTCCGTCCCTCGGTCACAAACCTGGCTCACACCGTTCTGGCTGTTGCACACTGGAAAACTGAGCCTGCTCATCTCAGCTGCAGTTTGATGGAGCTCGTCAGAGCTGGCAGTATGTGTGAAGAGATGACGAAGACGTGAGATGCTGTTGCTGATGGGGCTTAGATGTGCTGGCAGAGCTGGGCAGAGGAAGCTCACGCACTGCCTGGTCTCACTTGTGGTCTCACAAGCGTTGCAGCGCTTCGGCTGATGGCGAAGGACCAAAAGTCACAAATGCTGCGTTATGTCCTTCGGTCTGCGGAGCGGGGGAGATGACTATCATAAAAGGTGCAGGTGTGGGGCTCGCTAATCCAGCCCTTTCCTTGTGCAATAACTACTCGCTAACAACTTCTCTCTGCTTTCCCTAATCAGTGTGCTTGTTTCCTGGTGATAATGATTGTACTCTGCCCTTGAGTCTGCTCTCGCTTCTTAACCTGGCATCCCAGCTCTGATTAAAGAGTGTAAGTCATCTGTTTAATGCTTTAATGACCTGTTGTGTCCTCGGAGTCCTGACATTGCAGGGTGCATCAACAAATCAACAATGCTTGGCAGGGTGCCTGTGGTTTAATTAGAAAACCTCAAGTTTTATTAGTTTACAGTCATTCTTTCCCACTTAATCAGAGTCCAGCAAATAATTCAGTAGAAAACGTACAGAGGTTCTGAATTGGCCTTTCCCTTTTCTTGGGAAGGTTGAATGACACAGTGCAGCCTTCCAGTTTTCCAGATTTTGTGGGTTTAACCCTTTTCTTGGCTCTGACTCTGCCTTGTCACATTCTTCTAAGATTTCTCTGACTTAGGAAGTGTTTGCAGTATACTGATAGGTTTTCATTCCGATTGCTGGAATTTGGTATGGGAAGGTTTTTACTGTGCTAGTAACAAGCAAAAAAGCTAATTTCTAGGGGGGGGTTAGTTTCTTAATCGTGGAAGAAGAGCGAAGGCAAGCATGCTAGAGTGCTTGTCACCATTTTATGTGAGTAGTCCCTAAGAAGGGTCACCTTGGCCATTCAGACACCTTGATGGGTGTGTTCTTTTCTTCATACCCAAAGTAATGGGTGATTGCAAGTGCTTCAGATTAGGTTTTAGACTGGACCCCTATGTAATTCCCATCCATGCTGATGGTCCATTAACTAAAGCTCGTGCTTGCGGTAAAGCTCTGAAGCCTTGGTGTTGGCCCAACTGAAGAACTGAGGCACTGTGACATTTTGGCCTGAGGCCATTTGAGAAGCAGCAGAACTTGTTGCATTGTGTTGATTCTAACCTTCTCTGCTTCTGCTGGAAGAAAACACTCTGTGTCTCTGTTATACTGCCAATGCTGGCAAGTAGATGGAGGTTTTGGCAAAAGTATTGTTTGGCCATATAGTTTCTAGAAGTTTTCCGAAGGTGATGACCCAGATGATCTTCTCGGCTATAGTGGAACATGTGCCTGGTCAGGGTCTGCCATGCACCGCAGCAAGCAGCTCGGATTAAATTCCTAGGAAAAGTATGAGGACCATTGAGAGTCACTTGCTTTTTAAGTTCCTCAGCTTCTGCCCAGCTAGTCTGAAACAAGAATCTGTAGGTTTGACCAAACGTTTTGGAGAGGAAAGTCAATCCCCTTCCCCTCTCCCACCAAGTGACCTTTAGCTTGTTACCTCAGGTCTGTGTTTCAAGCATCCAAGCTCCGGGTCCGGCTTTATGTAAGCTGTAGTTTGCTTTTCCCACTGCACGCTCCTGGGATGTCTGTAATAGGGCTGTTAGAGCTCGGGAGGTAAATGGAAAGGCCTTTCATTACCCACCCGCTTTTGTGTAGTAAAGAAGTCAAACTTTAACAAAAGTGTCCCTTTATCTTGATGGCATCTACTGACTTAGTGCAGGTTCTAGTAACTGTTTTATACGTTTTCTGTTTTTAATGCTGGGTACCCGGCTGAGAATATTAATAGATAAGAGGTACAGCCCTCCAGTGGGCATCTAGAAAACAAGGCAAAACTGGATAAATCCAGTTAACTAATTACAAACAGTATTCGGCTGTTTCCTGTACACTGTTAGTTCCTTGGCCTGAGAAAACCGATCGGAAATTAAGAAAGCTCGTAAGTGTTTGGGCTGTGCCAGTGTTTCTACTAACAAATGACATTTTGCAGCACCCTGTGTAACTCATGATCTTATTGCAGCTTTGGTTTGGCAGAGGTGGGGCACTAATCTGCCATCTCTGCAGGTATTCTCCCAGAGTGCTGTCGTCATCACAGCTCTTAGGCTCCTAATTTCATGCTTTCCTCTGGTTGCTCCCAAAAATCCAAATTTTTTTTCTTTCTTGGAGGCTGGATGCGCTGCTAAGCTTTGCAGATGTGCTGGTGTATCTTTCACTTCTTGCTGGAGTGGAAACACTCTTGCTTTTTTGTCCCAGAGGCCGGTGAGCAGGAAGCTGTGGCTGGCGCGCCCGCTCTCTGCTGCGGTATTCGCAATATGGAAATTGTGGTCGCACGCCGCTGCGTTCATTGCCACCGTTAGCAGAAGAGGTGATGGAAAGAGGCACTTGGAACACTTAAACTGAAAGTCCCTGTGACCTTTATGCTTAGCACAGGTTCTGTTGAGTCATTGTGACCATCAGAGATGTTGGCACCGCGCTGCATGGCAGGGCTAGGAGCACTGCTTGTGCTGCAGGGTTGGCAGGGGCCATGAGATCAGAAAAATGGCTTGCTTTGCCCTTACCAGCCCCAGGCCCCGCCCCCCGGCCTCCACTTTTCTGCCCAGGGTAAAACTCTCACACCTCCTAGAGTTAAGCTTTTTACAGGAAAAAGGCAAGCGTGGTCTGATTTGATACTCACAGAAAGCCAGAGTGATATCGCACTCCTCCCATCCTGGTGAAGCGCACAAGGAGCAGCGAAGCAACGTCAAGGGATCTGTTCTGAGTGCGTGTCTGGGCGGTGTCTAAGGTGGACTCACCGGTGCAGCTGAGGGTTGCTGCTAAAGAGGCTTTTCTCTCTCTAACCACCAGAAAACAGCCTTTAATGCAGTTGCTCAAAATACATTTCAATTATTGGCCCTATAGGGCCCATTTTGACACTCCTGCTTTAGGATAGGTTAATTTCTGAGTAATTTTTTGTGTGCTTATCCTCCTTGCAGGAAGGTCCTCTGTAGAAACTTCCATGTCGTTCCCCACAGTACGCGGTGATACAAAACTAGACACTTACAAAAGAGCAAACAGCACTCCCTAACCCTGTATGTGTTTGAACAAGCACGTTTCAAGGTAGTTTTTGAGAGCATCTCTCTGAGCTGGGTGTCATGGGTCAACATCTGAATTTGGAGGAGCTGGAAACCTGCTCTAATTATTAGGTGCCTGAAGTAGTCGGATTTGCAGTGAATGATGGTGGGGTGGTGGGGAGAGTTTGAAAGCAAAGTTTTGGGATTTATTCCTGTGTGAGATGATTTCAAAGAGCAGTTTGGATGCCCGGGGAATACACACCCCCTTACGTGATCCTGCACTGAGCAAGGGTGACGCTTCTGGGAGCTGAATCTCAGTAAGGTCAAAAATGTTGAACTGCGAAGTCTTCATCTAAAAAAACAAAATTGGAGAGATGCTCTAATTTAATCTCTCCTTGCCCCAAGAAAATGAATTGACAGCAGTCTCCTCTGGCCCTGCTTGTCCTTTGATGTTGCCAGGACAGTAGTTGGGTTTGCAGTGGGCAGGGAGGTGACAATGGAGCTGCGATGATAAATACACAGCTGCAGGGGAGAGGGCTAAGAAAATAGCTTATTTTTGCTAGACTGGCCACGAATGCCGTTAGCTTATTTCTCAACTCAGTGGGCAGTCAAAACCAATAAGCAGTCAGGTGTATTGTCCGGGCAGCTGGGGCTCTGCTTTGCTCTGACCTTTACGTACTGGGGAAGATAGTCCCACAAACAGATCTGCAGTCCAGCGGAGTTGCCTGGCAGTCTTTAATAATGTTCTGTGCTTGCTCTGCAAAACTATTTAGTTTGCTAATTCCTGAGGCTGTAGTTGAAGAAGGGGTGGGGGGGGGTGGCGGGGGAACCACATTCCTCTTCCCGCCCCCTACCTTCTCTGAGGAATAAGAAACCTACTCAAATGTTGGCCACATTTTTCCTGTGTCAGGGCCTTGATTTGCACGACAGAAAATCTCCTTGCCTTAATCTGCTGTAGTAGCCGTGAAGTATACACTTAATACTGCACGGGTCAGGGAAGCTGCCCTGGACCCAGAGCTGTGATAATGCCAAGTAACAAGGGACAGGACAAGAGGAAACAGCCTCAAGTTGTGCCAGGGGAGATTTAGGTTGGATATTGGGAAGAATTTCTTTACAGAAAGGGTTGTGGAGCATTGGAACAGGGTGCCCAGGGAGGTGGTGGAGTCCCCATCCCTGGAGGGGTTTCACAGATGTGTCAATATGGTGCTGAGGGATGTGGTTTAGGGACCCTGGCAGTGCGGGGTGAACGGTTGGACTCAATGATCTCAAAGGTCTCTTCCAACCAGATGGTTCTGTGACCTTGGGAGGTTTAGTGTTGTCAGAAAAGCTGCTGCCATGTGACACACAGATTTGGTCCAGCAGTAACTTCTGCTGCTGATTCAGACTTAGGCAGGATGATGTGGATGGGTTGTCTGGGCAGCGCCTCGTGTATCTTTCTGCACTGCTTGCACTCCTGGATGGGATGTGGGCACTGACGCCTGCAGCAGACAAACTCTGGTGTTTGCCCGTGTCCTTTCTGGATCGAAGCCTGGCTGCTGGGAGACTCGTAGTGATTGTCAGTGCTGGGATGTGCGCGTGGAGCCTGGCCTGGCTTTCCATTGCCTTGCCCCACCCCAGGATTGTTCCTCTTTGTGCAGGACGCACCTCTGCAGAGGTGCACTAGCCTGTTAGTAACTTTACACCAACTTCATCTGTGTGTAAGTGGATGTGAAAAATTTAAGAGGGAAAAATAAAAGGAAGAAGTCCAAGCTTATGTAGAACAGGTGAATGATCTTATATGACAAAGAAACGTGTGCGCTTAAGTAAGGAAAGGTCTATATATCTTAAAGCATTTCCTGTTACAAATGGAGAACCTTAGGTAAGTTTTTTGGGGGTTAACTGAACAATGTTACAGCATAGAAGATCTCACTGCGTGAGATGTAGCCCTTCCACAGTCCTCATCAAATAAACAGGGCTTTAAAATCAAAACTGCCCTTGTTCCTTTAGAGCTCTCGCACATACCAGAAAGATTTTGATTTCTGGAAGCAGGAAGGAGAAGGACCCGTGTGAATGGGAGTGCACATATGCTCTTTTTTTTTTTAAAGACTCACTTAATCTTTGATCTGTCGTTACTTCACTCTCAGGGTTTAACTTTAACCAGCCACTTGTTACTTAATTCTATTCCCCTACTCCATAGGAGGCATTATTGGCCCAGACCGAAGAGGAGGGTGGTGGGGAGGGAGGGAAGGCTTCGCGTTCCTGGCGGCTCTCCAGCCTGGCAGTAGGTGCTGGCTCCAGCCTCTCCCATAGCCCGAGCAGGGGCAGAGGGAAGCTCGGGCAGCAGAGCCATGCACCTGGCTGCACAGCTTCGCCGGGGCACGGGAGTGAAAAACATCGTCCTTTTTCATTTGCTGCCTTGCAAGCACTGCGTGACATCTCAGCTGAGTGTTTTGTTAGCTAGCAGAGACAAAACCAAACAAAACATCAAACTTCATCATTTTATGTTTTCCTAGATCTGATTAGTGTGTGCTTTTATAAGGCTTTGGAAGGACATTTTCTTGAGAAGAAGAAAGAGATATTTTCCAAGTGAATTTTAGGAGGGGATGAGCCAAGCCAAAAATCTTTGTGGTTTTTGAGTCAGTAGAAATATTTACCGTGGTCCTGTGCTGCTGGGCGGTGGATGGACAGTGTGGAGGTGCGATGCTGCGGGTGCCTGCGCTGGCAGGTTCCCATGGCGCAGCCAGGAGCGAGGCCCTGCCCTGCCCTTTCCTCTGCTGCAAGGTCGGAGGAGGGTGGGGGAATCGCTCTACTCTGTGGAGGCTCCTCCGTCTTGTTCATACCCTCACCTGCCCAGTGCTTCCCGTTCCTAATCCCCCTTTGGGCAGCAGCGGTAGGTTTGAGGAAGGAGAGAGGTGGTTTCTGTGGGATAAACAAATAGACACATTTTTTTATGGCTTTGTATTGGTGTCTTGAGCACACACAGCAGGAGGAATTCCCAGCACTTACCTTGCTGCCTGCTTTTCTCTTTAATGGCAGTTAGGAAGGGGGAAAGAGAAGGCAAAAAAGTGGCTGATGAGTACAGGTGCTGCTTGCACAGAAGGGTGGACTGGTACAGCTGTAGAGACACCTCCTGCTTGCAGGGCTCTCTTGTTCCCATTGTAATTCAGACAGAATAACTGAAAATCTGATCTGCTGAGTAGGGCTTTTTGGACACGATGCATTGCAGACTTGACTGCACCTGAGGATTTTTATAGGGCTGGTGAGGCAACAGGTAAGCGCGGGAGCTCGGCTGGGAATTGGCACTCGTCCTGTCCCCATTCCGTCGCTGCCCACCCCAGCACTGAGGTTTGCCGTGGCGGCGTGGGAGCCCCAGGCCCAGCGCTGCTCTTTGAACTCTGCCGTGGGGTCGAGAGGGTGGAAAGGGTCTGGGTAGTGATGGAGACTGAACTGCTCCAGTTGGACACGTATGGGAGGAGGGGAGGCAGGGAAGGGTGGTGTTTGGGACAGGGATTATTTTTTCCTGGTGGCCTGGAGGAGGTGGAACAGAAAAAAGTGTCTCAAATATGTGACAATTCTCTTAATTTTTCCTGGGTTGATTCAAGAGTATGATGTAGAGTTTAACAGTGTCTAATCCTGCTTGAATAAAAACTGCTCTGCTTTTTT
>NW_010419511.1:65599-75528 GCF_000710305.1 Buceros rhinoceros silvestris | reverse complement strand
CCCCCCCCCCCCTTTTTTTTAAACAAATGGCTGTTTGTGTTTCTAGCTGACCTTTCAGCTCATTCGTTAGAATGGGTGCTGCATCTTGGAACAGCGAAAAGGCATTGACTCTGCAATCCCAGTGGATCCTTACGTGCTCTGTAGCTGCTGAGCCAAGTTTCATTTTGAAAGCTGCTGCAAATGGAGCTTGCCTAGTACCAAATCTCTTCCTCACACTGTTTATGTAAATAGTCTTCTTTGGTACTTAAGGGCTTTAATACCCTCTTGGAAGTAATTTCTGTGGAAAGATAAATTTCTAGTTTATGGTCTCATGGTCTCTTAATGTTCCTCAGAACCCAAAGGTCATCACATCTCTAATGGTGAGGTTTATTGTAGGCTTTTTTTATTCTCTCTTTGCAGGAAGGAAGTGGTATTAACCCAATTCTCTTGGCACGATCCATGCCACAGCATATGAAAGTCTGCATTTTGTTAAACTTATTTGCAGGTTTAAATTGTTCTTGGCCATTGTCTGTATTTTCCAAGATACTTCTGGAAACTTGTACATGTGCAAGTTGAGCTGAATGTTAGAAACAAGCTATGGCAAGGAACTGGAGCTGATGGTTTCTTTTCTGAAGAGGTAAAGTCACCAATATCTCTGCTTCGCTTAAAGAAGTCAGGGTAGAATGTCTACTGGAGCATCATGATTTTGGTCCAGCTGCTGAATCACCGTCTTGTCCTGTACCAGATCTTGGCTGTGTTTTGGCTGTAGGAGAAGGAAGTCTCTGTGTTTTGTGCCTTTGCTCCTGATCCTTGTTCTGAGCTGTCTTTTCTGCTCAGCACAGGAGCTCAGACCAACTTTCTAGCAAATATGTGGATGAATTCTGCCTTCCGAAGAGCACTAAACTTTCTCAGTATGTTATTTATAGCATTAACCTTTTATTCATCCAAAAAGCACAATCCGTTTGGATCCATGTCCAAGGCTTGTTGAGTCAAGGGGCTGGGAGCAGCACAAGCCAAGCTCTCGTGTTTGCTCCCTGACTTGGCGTTTTCCTACTGAACACGCTGGGAAAAGTGCAGTGCTTGCAGAAAGCCCTGTAATCCTATCCCATCCAAAGGCAGGAAAACCTTGTAAAACAAAAGAGTGATGAGAGAGCTCCTCTGTGTGTTGTGACTGGGTGTCACTAACTTCCCGCCCAGCTGCAGAGATGCTCTGTGTCATCTGGCTGCGTTTTCGCTCCCTGCGTGGCTGCAGGTACGAGGTGAAGCGCAGGTGTGCTGGGCGCAGCTCTGCTGGCCTGAGCCCCCAGCTCGCGGGTTCACTGTAGATTTGAGGTGTGCTGGCGGGCAGATGCATCGATGTTCTTTAGATGGTGTTTTGGTGTGGGAGTTGTGAATGTTTTGAGGTCGAATGTTGTTTTGACCTGCTCAGGAAGAGCTTTTTGAGGCAGTAAGGAAAGTTAAAGGTCCATCTAGAAAATAGATGACGAGTGAAAGGCTGGTAAACCAGAGTGGTTGTCAATTCTTGTCCACCTCCACTGCACAGTAGCAGGTCTTTTTGTTTGTGATATGAGCTGGGAGAGGCTTGTTTCAAGTCAGAGGTGTTGCCTTTTCAGAGAGGAGGCCGAAGCAAACTTAGGAAGAAGTAATTACGAGGATTTATTCTACTTTTTAATTAGTTAAAGCAGGATCAGGGCAACATTATTTTTTTTCCTTGCTCTTAAACTCCTGTCTTCCGGATAAATCACTGATCCAGTGATCAGTTGAGACATTTCTGCTTAGCACTCAGAAAAATGACTGAGAAATGCACCATCATTGGAGAAACCGCATCTCTATTTTTAAAATCTGCTCTCGGAAGTCTGTGCTCTGTGTTTCCAGGAAGGAGACTCATCCTATGATGTCCTTTCCAGTATGGTTGCAATTACAGAGCTGCCAGCAAGAATTCAAAGGGTGTGGGTGGTTTTTTTTGTTTGTATGAACTAATGCTGATGTCAAGCTGAGAGCTTTCATCCGGGAGATGGGTCTGCTGTGGTCCCACGCTATATGGCTTGAGGTGCCACAGTGCAGACTGGCTTAGCTTAAATCAACCTCATCTGCGACAAGACCCGTTTGAATGTCTTCTGCTGAGCACGTGAGGCTACTTGGTTTAATAAAGAGGTTTAAACCTAGAACTAACAGAAAGTAATGCTCCAACCCTGCCTGGGCCTCCTCGGTAGCTTTGATACATGGAAGGTCTGATTGCTCTTCAAAGGGTTATTCAGAAATACTAAGGTGTGGGTGGTGTGTGCCACGGAAACTGGAAGTGCAGATAAACCCGCTCTGTGTTTCCCTCCCCCACCATCCACACCTCTACCACACCGCACGCGTATACAGGCTTCTTAATAAAACCAAAGGGTATTCCTCGGTAAAGCGGTTTTCTGCAATTACTTTGTGTTAAACATTTTCACTTCTGCTTAAAGGGCGTCTCTCTTCCTGTGCGTACTGCCGGAGCAGTGATGTATGTTCAGCAGAGCCTACTCGGAGGTGTAGGCTGGATGGAGAAGGTCTTCTGAGCTCAGTGAGTGGACCTTTGGTGTGTGTAGAGAGCTGCAGCCTGGTTCATCGAGTCTTCTTCACAGCTGTGAGGTTGGAGAGCACATAGAGAAAATTCAGGACAGAGAGGAGACGTCTTACCTATGGGTTGGAAGCTGGTTTTGGGTAGGGTGAGGTCAGTCAGACCCGTGGGTGCCTGTTGCAATACAAATGTTGCAAAAGAAGATCAGGCCCATTCAAGTGGTTTCTGTGGCTCCTGCAACCAAAGCCAGCACGTCTCACTTCGACTGTGTCCTGCAGGGAGCAGTCATCCTAAACCGTGACGACAGCCCTTCAAATAACCCCCATCTCCTGTATTCCGAGGATAGAAGGTTTGTGTGCAATTGTTGCAAACCGAAGGAGGAAGGACTGGAGTTGTGTGTGTGTGCTGAGAGAGGATGGCAACACCTACCCGCAGCTCTTGAGGCAGCGGAGGCTCATGCTAAACTGCAGCACTAAAGGTGCGCTTAAATCGCCCGCAGTATTGGAGGAGATCCTTTCTGGACACCTCAACTCCCTGGTGCTGGCTGAGCTGGGGACCTTCTGGAGCTCATGGCATCTCCTCAGGGCACGTCCCTCTCTCTTCCTGAGCATTTCCGCCTCCCTGCGGAGAGGACCAGCAATGTGTTTGACAAAGCTGTTGGCCAACAAGTGCAGTCTATTGTTAGTATCGCCACGTCCTCCTCGGTAACATCAGGTTCAGAGGGCAAATCGCTCAAAGCAGCTGGGACATGACTGCTGGCTTGTGAGGAATGATGTAATTACATCTCCCTCTGCGGGGAGGTGAATAAAAAGGCCTTTGGAGGCACTGGACTGGGGGGGTGGAGGGAGAGGGCTGCCTCAGGTTACTTCAGGTCAGGATACTGTCAAAATCCATCAAAGGCATTCCCAGGAGGGTCGGCAGCCGACGTGCACAATGCAGGCTTTATGCCACCGGCGGTGGAGTTGAGTTATAGGCATCTGGGCTTTAGAGGGCTTCAATAAAACGCTGCTTTTCTCTTTTTTTTTTTTTTTTTTCCCCCTTCCCCTGCTGCTGTAGGTGGAGTTGAGTTATAGGCATCTGGGCTTTAGAGGGCTTCAATAAAACCCTGCTTTTCTCTCTTTTTTTTTTTTTTTCACCCTTCCCCTGCTGCTGTATGAATTAAGGCTCTTTGGCTTATCGAGTTTAAAGGAATTAGAGCAGCTGACGTTGATATTGTTGTTGCAAGTTCATAGACTTGCTTTTGGATGTGAGAACGTGGGCAGCCCTCGAGACATCCCCAGGGAGCCAGGCGCCCGGCAGACACAGCCGTCTTCTTCAGTACCCAGGCCCGCTTCCCCAGAAAACGAACGTCTTCACCCGCTGTGTATGAGTGAAGCGCTTTTTTTGGTTTTCCCTTTTAGTTGTAAGGATGCTTCCAGTTTTAGCCTGAGGTGTGTGTGTGTTGTGTTGTGTTGACGGACTGTTGGAGGAAAACACCTGCTGCCCGATGCCGGAGTGAATGAGCGCTGAACTGCAGCTAAGATCACTAACTTGCAGCATACACACACTGATTCCTTAATGGCTGTGATGCAGAAGGAAGTGGAGGCATTGCCTCCTCCTGAGGATTTTGTTTCTTTTAGGAGACTGTGCAGGAACGGCTTTGGTTGTAGCGAGAGAATGTTATTTGCTTTTTAATGGTCCATTTACCTCGGCAGTAATCCTTCACGACTCGCTTTCCATCTGTGCTTGCATACCTTGTTTTTGCCACTTGCAAGATGTATCTGATACTCTGTGAATGCAGATGTGGGAGTTGTTCCACAGGAGAGGATTTCTGTTCTTTGTACGGCTGGTATTGCAGTGATGGGTGGTGGTAAATGGTTGTTAAATATGCTTGCAGCCACCAAGCTGCTGTGAGTCAGCGTGGATCTGAAGTAGGTTTTAAGTAATGATGTAGTGTGAGCAGTGCTGAGCACTTTTAATTTGCTTTTGCTTTTAAAAAGGATGCAGGATTTTGCCTAGAGTCCACAATTAAAATAATTTGATTCCATGTATACGTGGAGATTTGTTCATTTTATTTATTATAGTGTCATTCTATTTAAATGGAAGGAACCACTTTTAAAGCATTTTGGTTTTCATCTTTAATGCTCTTGTTTGTGTTGCACTCCTTTTGAGAACCAAAACAGCTTAGTCACTTTGGTTTTTTCAATTTTCTGACGGGGCTGGATGAACTACAGAGATGTCTGTTCTAAACCAAGACTGTTTTCACTCAGACTTGAAAAGGTCGAGATGCCTTTTTATTATTAGATCATTGCAGAACAAAGTCTCTGAAATCCAGTGTCTTGAAATTCAGCTGGGGATTTTGAGGACGTCCATCAGCTGTTTTAGAGCTACTGACCATGTGAAAATGCTGCAGGATTGTGCAGGTTTGCGGGTTCCCTCCATTGGTTGATCTAACTCAGGTCCTGATAGGGGCAGAGGGAGGTTGGAGACGAAGGGCGTTTGCCCTGGATGAGTTTGGTAAGTGCCCTGAATGGAACAGCTCCATAGCGGGATGTTCTCTGACTAATGTCATTTTCTCTGTCAGATGGTGCTTAGATGTTTTTGGTTTATCCACCAATCAAAATCTCCCAAGTCTAAAAATTAACAAATCTTTAGATGGATTTATTATAGTACTCCAATTATGTCCAGGCTTTGGCTGTCTCTGTATTTCTCATTATATTAAACAGTTTCCAAACTTGCCAAAAAAAGAGAGCTGAAATGTTATGAGGGGGAAAGAAGGGTGGTAAAGGCTGACTTGTTTCTAAAAGCCCTGCAAGCATTCAGACTCGACAAATAGAAATGCCTGATTGATCCAAATGCTTTAGCAAACCTATTTTGCCTATTCCTTGTCTTGTTATAGAGCTTTTTAACCTTCTTGAATTATTCCTTCAAATACCCCTGCCCAGAAATGTGCATTTTACATTCTCTTTAATCCTATTAAACAGCGTGTTACACTGTGTATTAATCATCTGACTGGAGCAAATCTGGTGGATTTGGTTCAATAATCCTTCTTTGTGGATCACTGCCTTTCTGGGACCTTGGAAGAAATAAGAGATTTGCCGTGTCCTACGTTAAAAATGGCTTGTGCCGTCTAACAGGGGAGGGCTACTAGCCGAGTGTCGTAGGCACCAGCTATGCGTTGTTTAGACTAGTTTAAATCTACTTCTTAGCGCAATGGATAAACTTCTCCAGGAAGCAGGCGGCGGTGAGAGGAAGGGTGTGACTATTTGGGAATCTGGTAGCTAAGTGTTTTCAGATGCTGAGGTTCAAAAACTATATTTTTTTGAGGGTGGGGAAAAGTGGGGTAGCTTCAGCCTGGGGTTTGATCATGGGCTGCATGATGAAATAAGCTGTAGCTCTAATGCTTCACCTCGTCTCCAGCGTGAGCCCTGCTTTGCTGTAGTCTTTGCCTGTACTAATCCAGGCAGAGCAGCACACATGGTGGGTTTTCATTTTTCTGACTGATGTGTAAGCGCCTCTTCAGGACGTGGGCTCTGATCCTTGGGCCACCAGTGGACAGACTTAATTAACATCGCGGGGCAGGGCAGACCCTGATAGTAAGCAAATTCCTGAACTCAACAGGGTATTGTAGAAACATCTGTACGGCAACTACAGTACCTTCGCCTCAGAAATAGCTGGCTGAGTACAAAGAGGAGCCACATTCTTGCATTGATTAGATTAGTGCAGATATCCAAATGTTTCCAGCAGTACAGGAAATGGTCTTTGTGCTGCTTGAGCTCTAACAGATACTGCTCGAGTTTCCGCTTTGCCTCGACGCCCTCAAACACATGCGCTGGGGTTTTTTTCCTCCCCTCTTTGCCTCCCCCACTCTGTAACCTCCTGGATCTTTGATGTGGTGCTAGATGGAATGGCTTGTGAAATGGCCCAACAACACTTGGTAGAAATTGTAAGAAAGAAGCTTTGCCATCAGTGTTTAAGAGGCACATGATCTTCAAAGCCTTCTGGAGAGCTTTGAATTTACAGCAGAGCACGCTGCAAACGCACCCAGCATCAAAACATATTTTGCATAAGCACAGCGAGCGTGTGGGGTGTTTGCTGGATAATGTGTCTCAGCAGGAGCGTTAAAGAGATCCATATTCCTGCTTGAGTACAAAAATCTCGCGGGGGCTAGGGTTAGCCTCCATTTCTTAGAGCGTTATTGATGCCTGACAGGTCTCTGGACCACTTGCCCCCGCATCTCGTGTGTGTGTCTGGCGCATGTTTGATTGATTTAACTACTGGTTTATTTATTTACTATTGTCTAGTCCTTTGCTGATTCTGACCCTTTCTCTGCAGCTCCCTGCCGACCATGCAGTGACACAGAGGTCCTCTTGGCTGTCTGCACTAGTGATTTTGGTGAGTTGTTACTTCCCCCCTCCCTTCTCCGCCCGCTGGTTCGGTTGAATGTGACATCCATAAGCACTGATGGGCACCTACTTAGGCTTGGCAGCTCCCACCAGCAGTAGATGAGGTCTAAAGGGGCTGTGTGCATGGGAGGGGGAGAAAGACGTGGTGCAGGGGACCCCAAAACCACTTGCCTGGCTGGCACTTCCCTCGGTGGACAAAGAATGACCCAGCAACCACAATGGAAGTAGAAGTTCAAAGATTTGGGTGCACCTAGGAGGGGCCTTTACTTGCTGCCATGAAATGGACCATTGACTTAAGAGCAAAAGTTTCAATAATTCCCTGTGCTTCCCTTTTTAAAGGGGAATTTAATATTAGCTGGTATCTGTAATTGGTGAAGAACAGAAAGTATGTTGTCAGGGAGCATCAACATGTGTCTTGTTAGAACTCTTTATCGTGACTGCTGCTATTCTTCTGATGGAATTATTTGTGTTTCAATTTACTATGTTGGTGTCCTTGGCTGGACAGTTTACAAACATAAATATGTGCTGGAGGTTACTGATACAAACCTGGCTCTGAAACGAACAAAGGTCCAAAACTGGGGCTGTCGTTGTGACTTCAGTTCCCCTTGAACTGCCTGGCTGCACGGGGCTGCGTTTGCACCTGGTTCTTCCAGAGGGGTTTTGGGTAACTCTTCCCGACGTCCTTTTTCTGTTTCCAGTGATCAGAGGCTCCATTCAAGACGTAACGAACCAGGCAGAAGAGCAAGAATCCGTAATTCACGTCGGTGTCAACAAACTGTACAGGCAGAAGAGCAAAGTCTTTCAGCTCACGGGCGAGAGCGGGAACTGGCGAGGACAAATAAAGACCCTGCTGGAGTGTGGGGTGAAACCAGGAGACGGAGACTTCCTGTTCACGGGACGCATGCACTTTGGGGAGGCCAGGTTAGGCTGCGCCCCTCGTTTTAAAGACTTCCAAAGGATGTACAAAGAGGCAAAAGACAAAGGGCTAAATCCGTGTGAAATTGGCCCAGATTGAAACCCCCTGTTTGGCTGAAGATCGCTTTTAGCGGTTGGCCGGGAATATTTCCTGGCCGCGTTGAAAACTCTGAACAAAACCGGTAACTGAGAGCATGGACAGATCTGGAGTGCAGGCTGAGACCCCGCAGCACCCGTCTGCAGCCTGCGGTGCTGTTAGGCTGGTGGGAGCGACAGGTACGAGCTCAGAAGGCTGCCAAGCAAGCAAGGCTGGATTTTTAACCAATCTTGTCCTTACGAATTAAGTTATTATATTTTTTTAGTGACTTCCTTAGGAAAAGACAAAGAAAACTCCCATGTCTTAATAAAAAACCCAAATGAAAGCCAACATGCCTTTGTATCTTTTTAATACTAATTTTTAAAAATGTCTTAAGCTGATGTAGCATTTGGTATGGTCTATTCTGTATAAATGGCCGAGAATGTGATAGAGCACGGTAAAACATCTTAACATTGATGCTTTGTAAAAAGCTTGGTGTACAATTCAAAGTTGTTTCTTATGACAGAAATTTATGGAGCCAAACTCTTGTGTGTGTGTTCTTTTTTTTTTATTTGAAAGAATGTACAATCGCTGCCTGCAATTTTCTGCCCAGGCTGGCAAATTCTTTCCATTCCAGAGAAATAAAGGTCCCTGGATCTGACACATGCTGTTCAAAATCTTTATTTTTTACTTCTCTGTAAGGCCGATCTCGACTAGTCCAGATGTGCTCATAGATCACTTCTGGGCTGCTCGCTTATTTTGTGGCTTCTCTGAGCAGAAACAGAGTTCCTGTGAGGCACTGGGAACCGCAGGGTTTTTCAAAAGGGAAGCGGGAGCTATTTTTGGAGATGTATAGGCACGTGTTCTGGCACAGCTCAAGGTGTTCTTCTCTCTGATACCTATGGGGTTATTTTGGGAATGGCTCCAATGAGCAGGCCGCCCCTTCGTGTTTAGCTTGATGCCTTTAACTGTGCTGGCTCGTAGCTTGGCGTGAGACGGGCATTTGTGCCTGCCCGCGAATCCCGGGGGACAGGACCAGGCCACCTTGTGAAAAATACAATAATAAGGGTGGCCCAACCCGGTGTCCCGTGGGAGGAACAGGAGCTCGCCCCCCTTGTTCAGTCCCGTCGTTCCCCATAACCCGCAATGCATCACTTTAGTGGTACCTTCACAAGGATTTTTAACCTCTTGCCCGTGTTCATTCTTCCGCACTTTCTACTGCCCTAACTTCTTTAAATAAAAAGTTTCCTCTTAGTGTCTCTTTTTGCCTCATCCCGCCTATCTCCTTCGTGTGATTGCTCTTTCTGAGGCTCAGGGTTGGCATCTGGAGTGACTCGGAGGATGGTCTTCTTGTGTGGATGGAGGAGGTTCTAAGATGGATGCAACAGAGATGTCCCACAAGACTTATTGGGGGTAAAAAAACCACAGGGTTGTACCAAAATATTGGCCTGAAGTGGGACCAAAATCTCTCTGAAACTATTTCTGTAGATTTCTCTCAGCAAGATTCTTTCTGTGAGCCCGTTGGAGAAGGACAGGTTCTTTTAGCTGTGCCGAGATGATCCTAAGAGGCTCTGGGAGACTGTGAGTACTTCTGCAAAGACCTCTAAACCCCATTTAGCACCTGGCTGTCTGCTGCTTCGACCCCGGCTGCCTTCCAGCCTCCTGTTAGCAAAGCACCAAAGCCAGCATCCCCTTCTGCAGGCTTCACCATTCTCTCTGTCCTGCTTGAAGAGAAACGGACCAGGACCAGTGGAGGGGGTGAGGAATGATTCGCTCTGTCCTCAGCTTGCCCCAACCCTGCTCCTGCAGCGTTGCTTCCACTTCCAGAGATCTCGACCCAGACTTCTGCAGGCTTTTAAAAATGACCGTGATTTAGCTCTGAGGTAACTCTGGACAACACCTACAGGGCTGTTTCAGAAGCCCTGTCCCTAACCTCTGCTCTCCTGTTGTGCTTCCTGAGCTTTTTCCAGCACAGAGAGGCTGTGCAGGATGAGAAGGGGAGAACAACATCTTCCTGGAATTG
>NW_010419511.1:59390-65470 GCF_000710305.1 Buceros rhinoceros silvestris | reverse complement strand
TCCGATGTGAGGCTGCAGGAGTGAGGAGAAGAGGCTGAATCGAATGTTCAGCCGGTGTTCGTGAGGACAGTGCTAGCAAAATACAGTCAGTGAGGCTTTGGCCCTGGAGTTCCACCTTTGGCCACAGGTTTATTTTTATGGGAGTTTAAATCATTTGTGGACTTTTTTTTTTTTTAAATACCCTTTGAAGCACATTTTGAGCCAAGCACTGGGTTGATCAGTTGCTTTCTTTACTCCAGTGTCTTTTTTTGCCTACTGAAGGAGGAGCAGGGCTGTACCTTGCCGCTATTCCACCGGTATCGTTCTGGTTCCCTGCTGAATTGCACTTTCCTGAGAAGCTGCCTGTGTCCTGTGAGCTCCCTGCAAGTCCTTGGCAGGAGAGGAACGTTGCCCCGCTGATGGCTGCACTGCCTCAGCTCTGCAACAGGCTGCCGAGGTGTTGGAGGGCTCCGTGGTTGCTACATGTCCATCACACTGATGGTGCTTGCACATCTACGATTACAGAGCATCGGAGGGAGTGGTTGGATGAGCAATAACTTAGCTCAGAACCCAGTTCTTTAATCAAAGTGGCATTAAGATCTTGCTCTGCAACATTTTCTTCCTGCTCCCCCGCCCTTGTCCCTGTCTCGGGTCTTGCTCGCTGCAGCATCACGGGTTGGCTGATGTCATCCCCAGCAAGTCACCAGTAATTGCAGGTCTCACCCCGGCCGCGGGGCCTGGTGCCACATCTCTCAATAGTTAGGTGTGTGCACACTTTGTACAGCGGGAGGTTAATGGAGGGATTCCACCCACTGCCCTAAAATCCCATTCCCAAATGCTCACCCTTAAGACTTTGAAACATGATTATAGTTTGACCTACCTGGCAGCAGAGTCGGGGATAGAAAGGAGGGATTAAAAATTAGTCTCTGCTCACATGTGCTGACTCCAGTCTCTAATGAGAAGCAAATGACATGATGATGCAGCATTATGGGAGGACATGCTTGTTGCCACTTAATGAAAGATCTTGGCTGAAGGTGACTCAGGACAGAGGTGGAGCGGGTGCTTGCAAAGCATTGCTTTTCTTACCGAGATAGCTCTCTGAAGATGAAGCGCTTCCTCTTGATACCTAATTAACATAATTGAATTCCTCTTAAAAGCAACAGGCTGACTTATCTGTTCTGAAGAAAGCAGAACTAATGAACTTGAATTGCCTTCGTCAGAGCCCCCTTCAGTTGGGCAACGCTACCCATAAATAGGCACAAAGCATCTGCTGTGTTCTTGCTCTGAACTCTGGTAGGCGTGTGGTTTGGGTTGTTGGTGAAAACACTTTCCATGGTAACCCTCTACTTCTCTGATTCTTCCATAAAGCATCAGTAATGTGCCCACTGGTGAATCAAGTCATCTCCTGGGTCAGAGTCATGCAGAGCTTGCTGCGGTGACAAATAGGTTGGGAAACTCCTGTGGGTGTCTACACGGGTCTGTTTGAGGTCTATCAGATGCTGCCTGCCTGGGGCAAGTTTGCTGTCTTTCATCCTGTGGAGAGACAGGATCATCTCTTCCCTAAACACCATGAGCTGGGCATCCGGCATGGAGGGGAGCGAGATGGCCATGCTTGGTTTGCCTGCAGCCAGACCAGAGGATCTCGAATAAAACACCTGTTTGCTTCCTGTTCAGGAAGAACAGGCCATTTTTCTCCAAGCTATGCTGACACGCTTTGCCTTTTTCATGCAAGCCATGGCCACGCTGCAGGGAGGTGCGTGCCCCACAGCCTGCCCTGCCGGGATGTCCCCTCCGCCCCCAGGACAGTTGGCTAGTAGGATCAGAGACATTTGTAGGCAGCTTTTGATTGAGCTCTTTTCTGTTGCTCCTACCTTGTCCCAGCTCTGCTCTCCCATTGCTGCCGGTGATCCCAGTTTCCATGCTGGGAAGCACCATATGTTGCTTTAGCACCAATCCACTGTTGCCACTTCTCCTGGTAAGACCGAAGCCCGTTATCATCCGCGTGGCTCAGCCTGAGCTCTGCAGGGGAGGGAACTGCCCGGATTTATCTACTGTGTCAGGGCACGTTGTGGTCAGGTCCTCTGTGCAACAGCTTCTCCCTGCTCTAAGGACATGTACAAGCTGTGGGGGAGGACACTGTGACCACACTCAAGCAAAACAGTAGCCAAGCTGTTGGCACCTTGAACACCAGCATCAGTGTCTTCAGTACAGAGAGAGACCTGCTTGGTCCTGTGCTGCTTGAAACGAGAGGAGGGAAGATGTGATTTGAAGTGAGTCACCCTGGCAGAAGGCAGGAGAGGTGATCTGGCTCTTGCATCAAGCTCCTCTGAGCGTTCAGGAGCGTTCACCGTCTGGGAGGAGGCGGTGCACCTGAGGCCGTGCCGTGGTGCAACGCAGCAGGTGTTTCCTGCCTTTGAAGTGTGATGGGATTTGTATGAGCTCCAAGCCTGACCGGCTGAAGTGGCGCAACACCTCCAAGGGAGATAGGAGGTCTCCTTCTGCTCATCATGAGTTTAATTAGATGAGACTTACTTCTGGAACTGGAGAAGTCTCTTAGTGATGCTTGTCAGAGATGCTGGTTGAATAGTAAGTTTAGCAATATTGGGACCAGCTGTTCCTGGAGGTATCAAGATGAAAACCAGAGTGGTGGTTGAGTAAAACAGAAAAATATCAGGGGGAAGATGTGCAAGTCTCTGAGAGGGGTTAGAAGCAATATGGAGCCAAAACAATGTGCAGGAATGTCTTGACAGCAGCAAAATTCAGGCCTGGAGCAGTGGAGCCGATGGGGTGAGGAAGGAGAAATCCAATTTCTCCTTTCCAGCTTCACAGAAGCGATTCCCCTTCCTGCTGCAGGGCAGGGGCCAGTCCTCTCTTTCTTCGGCCGACTTTGATCCTGCTTTCAAGCGAGGATCAGCCAGTGTTACTCTGGCTGGCCATGGATGGGCAGAAATGTGGTGTGATGGTCCAGGTGCTGCAGCAGAGCAGGTGCCTTCTCCAGACAATCCTTTCTCCTTCACCATCAGTCTTTGTCTCAGAGCTTCACTGAGCGTCATCGAGGGACAGACCCTATGTAACTGCGAGCACTCTCCTCCTCCCCCTTCTCTCCTCCCCTACTAACAGTGAGGTTCTTAGTGGCAGTGGAAACAAAACCGTCCCGTGAAGTTTGTTCTGGGGTGTCACATCCACCTATCTCAGCATCACCCAAAAGCCTTCATTTTGCCTTGAGCAGCATTTCAGAATCTCTGGTCAAGTCTCGGCAGAAAATATGGACACAGGGCTGTGTATAACTGCTTTTCTCTCCCTGGCGTTTCTCCTGGGCTGTGTGCCGGAGCCGCACATGTGTGACAGGGGTGCCCAAGGCTGGCTGGGAGCTCACCAGCCAGCAGCTTGCGCTGGCACCAGTACGTGGCCATTGCTGGCTGCTGGCTGCTCACTCGGGTTGCGACGTGGGCAGTGTATCGCGTAGCTGGACTGAGGCCGAGCAGCAGCTTCCAAGGGAAGAGGCTCCTTTTGGCCCTCTGGGATAGGAGCATCCATGGAGATAGCCAGATCTAAGTGAGAGCAGTGGGGAGAAGAGAAAACAAAAGAAAGGGTAATTTCCAATAGTTATCGCACCTAGTTTAAAGAAATCTCTCATATTTTATTCCTCTCCCTGCAGGGGAGGAGATGCAGAACTTCCAAATATAATAATGTGGAGGAAGCTGCGGCAAGCAGCCTTCGCACGCGCGCAGATCCGCAAAGCCTCAGAGGGGCCCCTCTCGTAGGAGCGGTTTTGAGGAGACAGACAGGCAGGTGCTGGGATGGTTGAGTCTGCCTGTTCGTGGCGGTGAAGCACAGTGATGAGAGCACCAGCAGAAGGGGTCTCGGAGCACTGGGCCAGCTGGGACCTCTTCACGGCATTTGCCTCCTTTCCCCAGCTGAGGCGTGTTGAGCTGAGGCTGCTGGAGGACACAGGTCCTGTATAACCTGGTTCACAGCTCTCCTCAGCCTTGCTTTGTGCTGGTGACGATGTAGGTTGCTGTGAGGTTTTCCAGAAGGTTTGTGGGTCGCCACTTGGTCCTTGCATGGAGCTAGCTGGACCTGAGCTGTCGGTAGCGATGGGCTGCTCCCGTGTTTGAGGTCGCCAGCTTGCAAAGCCTCGCCGTGTGCTCTCTGTGTACAGGCTGACACAGTGCTGCCAGGGCAAGGGGGAGGCTGCCAGGAGTGCTGAGAGGGAGAGGAGCGTCAGCGAGTGCTCGCAACAGAGCTGACTCAGGGCTTTCTCCCCAGGGCTGGGCGCTGACTCAGCTGCTTTGCCTTTTATTGGCTTCTCTGAAAACCAGGGGCATCTCCTGGGGCTCATGGGCCATAGCAGTGCAGGAGGAGTGATTAGCTGCTTTGGGGAGAGTCATGTCTTGGATGTTCTGGGGCAACAGCCAAGAAGGTTGGTAAAAGCTTCAAGTTGCTTCTGGGTGTACTTTTTGCAGTCTTGCTGGGGACCATGTCCTGTCCAGCCTGGACTAATTACTGGGGCAAATGTGTGTTGCAGCACCATGGCTCTGGCTGCTGTGTCCCCTCTAATGCGGGGGTGAATCAGGCCATGGAGGCTCTTCCTCTGGCTGGCAGAGTCTCCCTGGAGTGTTTTTTCATGGTATTACTCATGCCTATGTCAGAACAAAACCACTGTGGAGGAGGCTGGGCGAGGCAGTGATGAGCTTCTGGGCTGAAAACACACCATGGAGGTCTTGTCTCCTGCTGGGAACGGAGCCGTGCTGGGCTTTAGCACCTGGGACCCCTGAGCTTTGGCTCTGCCCTCTGCAGCTGGTGGCCACATACTTCTAAGCCCTGTGGAACATCTTGTGCATGTAATGAGGATCTGCTTGTGCATCTAATCCACTGGAGGGATCTTCCAGGGTGTGGAGTGCTGGGTGAGGCTCCCTGCTCCGTCTCCACTGCAGCAGTCACACCTCTGGAACCTGCAGCAGTGCACTGCTCACAGGCAGCGTTGTGTGCTGGGTGCATTAGGGAGCGCAGAGCGGCTCGCCTGCCCTGCGGCCCCTGTCCTGCAGCGTTAGTGAGTCAGGGGTGTGGAAGTGGGCATCCCCTTGGGGCAGGCACCTATCACGCAGCTCCTGGAGAGACCTGCTTTGGGAAGGATGCAATTTCTTAGCCTGGGATGATGTGGGACCCCACTCTGACCCCAGCAGCTCTCCTGCCAATTCCAGGTTGCCCCGAAAGGTTGATGGGTCCTTCCTGAATGCTTCCATCAGTCTCATGGACTCTCCTCTGGGTGGGAGCCTGGAGCCATGAGGCGGAATCCTGCTTGGTCCTGACCACTCCCATGATAGACATGTTTATCCTGCTTGAAATGAGCGGAGGGGGAAGGGCTTTGGGCCAAGCTCTGTGACATCAGTTAAACTCAGGTGAGGTTTTTGAAGCCACAGATTTTGAATCACCATTGCCAAAGGTCCAGCGGCCTCTCTCCTTTCCTGTGAGTGAACATTGCTTTTTCTACTCATGCTGATCCAGGGAAGGACACTTCTCTCCAGCTCTTGGTTACCTGATGCATCTTCTCCAAGTGTTTTTTTTTTCTAGTCCTTTGCAACCCTGATGATGCACATGAGGTTCTGTGTATCAGGCTTCTGCCTGACCTCAGTGTGCCTTGTTGTGCTAGAGGGCTTTGCCTCACGATGGATAAAAACGATATTGTTTTTTTCCATGTGGGATTTATCTGCCACATACAATGGAGAGGGCAGTACTGCCCTGCATGGAAACCTGCTGAAATTCCTTGTTAGAAGGAGAGAGCTGAGGAGGGGAGAGATGAGGCGGTGTGGATGCTGCTGCTACCTCTGCAGGTGTGGGGAGCTGGGACAGGTGCCCATCCAGGACCGAGGTGGTTGTGGAGGGGTTACCCCATCACCAACAGGTTTCTCTGGTTCCTTTGGGAAGTGCCAAATCCAGTTGGAGCCAGACTGGTTTGTGCCAGAGGCTTTATTTGCCTGGAGAGGAAAAAATAATATTTTTAAAAAGCAGTTCAGTCATCTCAGCCCAGAGTTGTGTTTTTAAACGGAGTGGGGGGGTGGGGTCTTGGGTACCACCCCCCCACCGCCGCGTTTGTGCTG
>NW_010419511.1:43153-59349 GCF_000710305.1 Buceros rhinoceros silvestris | reverse complement strand
GGGGGGGGGGGGGGGGGTCTTGGCCCCCCCCCCCCCCCCCGCCGCTTTTGTGCTGTTGCCATGCTGGAGCTTGCCCCAGAGCTGAATTACTCTGTGGTTTTCAGAGAGGACAAATGGGGACTTGAATGAGACACAAACAAACACATCTTTCATTCTGAGCTGGGTGGTGGAGTTTCTTGGAGACGTGTCAATGCTTCGCACGGGAGCTGTCTGTTGGATGGAGATGGCAGCGTGCTGGTGACATGGTTCGCCTGTGCATCGGCGGCTGACTGGAGGAGGAAATTCAGGCACACACATTCCAGGGGCAGCTTTGAGCAGGGACACGAGATTGTTATGCAGGGGCCGGGCTGCTGCCGATGAGCTGCTACCGCAGCCCAAGCCCCGTGTAACGATGGCTGGGGCAGCTAAGCCAAGCTTGCCTTGCCCTTGGGCTTTTTCCTTCTGACTATGCCGTGTTACCACTCTTCTTGGGTTGTTGTTAGTCTGCTTATTCCAGAGAAATCCTATTTCCCTATTACTGTGCCTCAAACACAGAATGACTTTGTGTCTTTCCCAGGGTGGAAAAAATGCTTTCAGAATCCCCCCCAAACGCTGCTACCCTGCAACAGTTTCCTTTAATCCTCCCAGGGATGTTTTGATCTGTGACTGGTTTTTGCTAGTAACACAGTGCTGAATTTTTGTCAGTGCTTGTTGGGGACATGGGGACATCCCAGCCCTTAATGCTGGTGGATACTGGAATGCTGAGTATGACTGGTGGATTTTTGGATGAGGAAGACCTGGTCTGGTCGGCCTGCCTCAAGGACTGACTGCCCGTGGGGATGTGTCCCTGGCTGGGGTCCTCTAGTTCCCTTGTCCCTTTGCACTGAGAGGACACGAGGTGCCTTCTGCTCACACGTGCCTCCTTACGCCATGGGTGTAAACCCTGCAGGAGTGACTCCTGGAGGTGATAGGATCTAGTACATGTATTAATTGTGCTTGAGAGACCTTTAAAAGTAGCCAACCTGCAGCTAAACCTTGGCCTTTATTTAACTTTTTTTTTTCCAGGAAGGTTTCTGAAGACCTTTAGAAGGGGATGGGTTCAGCCCACGAGTCAGGCCAGCCGTGTCTGCCCACCTTTGCAGGGTTGTTTTGGCTTCCTGCCTCATCTCCCTTGTGATAGCACATGCCCTTTGTTTCACCCTCCATGACACAGGGTGCTCTCGAGCAGGCAATGGGTGACGATGTTAGGCAAGCCCTGTGTAAGCAGCTCGGTTTTGGGGAACTGCTGCAGAGGCAGCAGAAGTGAAGCTGGGTGGAAAAACCCCTCTGTGCTTGTTGTTGGACTTCCAAAACCAGTGTAGCCTTAGCTTAGCATCCAAAATTAAATTCCTATTTCTCTCAAAGCTGTAGGTATCAGAACACCCAACACTTGGAAATATCAGGAGGCAGGTTATCTGTTGTGATGTTGTTTACTGGCTATAGAGATGGTCAGTGACTGCCGTAATTTGCAGAGCTGAGGGGTACCAGCAGCTCTCACTCAGGCTGCACCTCTGAGTAAGGAAACGCTCTTGTTGTTTGTCTTGTTGTTTCCCTTCTTTCCACGTCTGTAGACTGGGATTAGTCTGTCGTGGGTGTGAGCTGATGTGCCGTGCCCTGCCCTGCCTGGGCTCCCGCCACCGGTGCTTACCCAGAGCCTTTCAGGACGCTGTTTGCCCCGATTTGCAGGATCACTTGGCCATTCTTGGCAGACGAGGCTGGGCTGGGGGTGGGCACAACTCAGGCGTTGCGTTTTTGCTGGTGGGATCCCTGTGGGTCAGGTAACTGGAATCAAAAGCACTGTTGGGTCGGTCCAGAGGGTCTGTGTTGCGGCATCCCACAGCCTTTGTGCTGTGATTGGGTGAGTACATCCTTGTCCCCATGTGAACGGCAGCTGCCCTTAATGTGCCCTGACTGGAGCCTCCTGGACCTGCTGGAGAACTGTTCTATGAACATCTGCTGTGGAAAGGAAGACAGGCCAGAAAACCCCAGGCTCCCCAATGGTCGTTCGGAGGTAAGCGGTGACACAAGTGCAGGGTGGACAGACAAGGGCATGGGCACACCACTGACCTGAGAGCATTGCTCTCCTCACCCAGCCCAACCAGCTGCTTCTCTTGGGGACACCAAGGACCAGCAAAGGGGTGCTGGTGGCCCCTGCTCTGGTCTGACAGATGGTGTGGGTCGGCTTAAATCCTGGGGCTCTAAGTGTATTGTCCCTGGGGTGCTGATGCTGCTTGTAGCTAAGAGGAGCCACAAAGGACCAGGCTGGCAGGGACCGGAGCCCACAGCTCCGTAGTGCTGCCCAGACTGGGGAAGGCTGAGGGTCGCTGTCTGGAGGAGTGTGGTGGCAGTAACTTGTTGATATGTGGGCCAGCATGTACCAAAGTCTGATGTTTATCCACAAAATGGAGCTTGGGCTACCCCCAGCTGGCCCCTGAGCAGGGGAGACTTGCCCTGCTCATGTCCAGTGGAAAATCTCTGAATAAATCATGTGCATTGCAAACTGTTGCTGTTGTTTAGATGGATGTGAGATAGCTCAGCCTGGAGCTGAGTTCAGCCCTGGGCTTTAAGTTTAACGCATACAAATGCTGCTGAAGAGTTAATGGGGAACAGTGTGGAGGAAAATAAAGAAAGACCTTTTGAGGTCTCAGCTGCTCCAAGTAGTATTTGGGTTTGGTGACTCTCTGTATCTTAGAGATGGGAATGCAGCAAAGCTCTTTCAGTCCAGAGTATACATGGAGCCCTACAAGATTGTGGGCTAATATCAACAAACCTTTTGGAAAAGCAGATCCTGTCTGCTCCAGCGAAGCCGCAGTGTTATTTTTCTTTCAACAAATGAATTGAGACAATAATAATGCTGTGCAGATTGGTCGTCCCCGGCCTACATGATTTATTAGGAAACAGAAACAACTGCAGTTGCTGGAAAAAAAGAAAGAGATTTGGACATGGATTTTTTTTTTCTTCCTCTTTTTATTTTCTTTTTTTCCTCCTTGAATTCCTTGTGAACTAAAAAAAGGCCACCTAGTCTGGTCCCAGGAGAGGAGTTGCCTCCCTGCTTGTGTTGCTTACTGGACCACCAACCTTGGGCTTGCTGCTGAAGTACTTCAGTACTGAGGAGGAGGCAGGGAGTGAAGCTGCTGCGGGGAGGGCTTGGGAGAAGGTGATATGGCCACAGAACAACATTCCCAGGCAAAGCAGAGCAGGTCTGGAGGGGGAGACCTGCAATCTGTTTCTAGCTGTCTGTGACTCGGGGACAAGTTGCTTCCTCTCTCCGAGCCTCCCTTTCCCGCTATTTATCCTGTTGTTACGGGTTGAGGGTCCTCCTCACTGCTCAGAAGTTGTGAAAGCTGTGAGCTATTTGGTTTACAGAGTGGAGCACCATGCTGTATCTGGTGGGTGCCCCAAGCAGCTGAGTGCTGGCACTGGCCATGTCCCCTTTGTCCCCAAAAAGCTGTTCCAAGCTTTCCCACCCTACATTTGGCTGTGATGGGGTAGATGAGCTCTTTTGCTCAAGGTCTCCTTGGGACCGTGGGTGTGGGATGCTTCTCCATCAAGGGGCAGTAGTCCCTGGGGGCAGTGGGTTGCAGCCTTTTTGTAGCTTGACCTTTCCTGATCGCCTTGGCTTGCTGGAGGCCGTCCAGAGCTCCACGGGAGCTCCCGGGGGCCATGTCCTCCCTGCACGCCCAGACGCTGCCGCTGCAGCACCGTTATCACTCAGGCAGGCTGCCTGGTGCGGGGGCGGGCAGCCTGGCGCTGGCCGGGGAGCCGGGGGAGCTCACTGGCCTTGATGAGAGGCGGCTGGAGAACAAGGCTGTTGCTCCACCACAAAAGCCCCTAATGCATGTGGGGGGTTCTGCTTGGGGTGGGTGCGAGCAGCATCCCAGAACATCCCATGGGGGTGAAGCGGGGCTGAGCCCAGTGTGCTGGCGCTGAGACCAGCTTTTCACGATCCCACTTGCACCCATGGCCCTGTGCATCAGTTTTGCTGCGTTTTCTAAATAGAAACCCGTGGGTTTGGTTAATAAGGTGTAAAGGCTCCCTTGCAGCTCACCAAAGCATCTCTGATTGCTTTATTGAGGCAGCAGGACCAGGTGCTTGGGCAGTGAACTGCCGATCGAGCATCTGCGTGAGTAAGTGATATCATCACAGTTTGCTCTGCCTTCAGAAATGACTGAACAGATTTTCTCTGGTTTCCAGTTGACCTCGTGGCTCCCTGTCGATGATGGGAGCAGGCTGTTTGGGTTGGAGTTAACGCTGCCCTGACCAGCCCTGAATCAACCTCAGACGCTGGAGATGGATTAAGGAGATAAGAAGAAGGGGAGAAAGCTGCCTGCTTCACCCAGCTCTCACCGTTACTAACCCAGGGGCTGCTGGGGATCACCTCTGATTCACGCTCCAGCTGAAACACAAGTATTTTGCCTTTGCCTGAAAGGATTAAGTTTTCTAAGCTCCTGCCCTTCTGGCTGGGTATTTTCCTCTCGGGGGTTAGTCAGCCTCAGCTCCCAATTTTAAAATAAAAGAAGACTGGGGGTCTGGTGGTGGTTTTCCTTGTGATCTTTCCATTCTGTGCCTGGAGTCAGCACAAAAAAGAGTCAGCATGAATCAGCTATATTCGATTATTGCAGGGGGCTGTAGGAGCCCTGGGTAATTACTCTGCTTGGTTCCTTTTCTCTTGGATTTCAATTTCACTGACATTTCAGATAGTAAATGAGCAGTTCCTTCCCCCTACAGATGTTTTCTGTTGGTCGCAGTTGGGAAGAGACCTTAGATGCTAAATCCATGTGCTTCATTTGCGGTTTTGCTAGGCATGTTTAGATCAGCGTGGGACACAGGGCTGGCTCGGCTCTGGATGCTCCTGCCCTTGGGGCACGCCGGGTGGACCGCAGCGGGGCTCCTGTGGGGTGGCCCCGGGGAGTGCAGCCCTCCCTGCTTGCACAGAAGAGGAGGCAGAGAAAAAGTGAATCTCAGAGGCCAGGCCCCACAACGTTTTTTGAATTTTCTGTGGCTGCAGGGTGTCAGGTCCCTTCCTCCTCAGCTCAGCTCCTGCCAGATCAGCTGAAGCATGGACCGCTTGGACAAGCACGGCGGGCTCGTGCCAGAGAGGTCCTGGCAGGGACAAAACGGATCTGCATGTAAGCACCCAGCTCGCTTTCACCCTCAACCACTTTGTCAGCATTGGAGACGGCAGGCGTGGGGCCGTGCTGTCGCAACAAAAAGGCTCGCAGGTGCACACCATCCTCACGTGGGCTGCTGGGCTTCCTCCGGAGCTGGACCGAGCAGGGCTGCGGACGCTGGGCCAGGACTGCCCGAGTTTTCGCTTTGCTTGCAGGTGTCAAACCTGCACATCTGCTGCCATGGCCTTGAGCTCCGCTTTACCCCTGGATCGGCACGTCGTTAGACACAGGCCAAACCTATGCTGTGGAATAAGGGAAGGGAAATACGGCTCTTGGTGCTGGCTCTGGGTAATTTCTCTCTTAGTTGAGGCACATACATGCTTCTTGGAACATTAAAGGGTATTTCTGGGCTCCCAGGCTTTTCCCGAGCTCCTGCAGGCTGCCTCCAGCAGGCATCCATGCCTAAGGACATGGACAAGGTCTAAACATCACTTAAGTTCTGGGAGAAAAGTTGTGTCAAAACTGCCTGCAGGTTTTTCTTGGCTCCCTGGAGAAGGTGCATTATTTTCACTGGTGTGCAGCTGAAGGCAGAGGAGCAACAAAAAGAAAGCTACATAGCACAAGCGATCTCTACAAAACCAAGCACAGGTCTGGATTCCACCGCCCTGGAATACAGAGGAGTAGTAGAACCACGAGATCTTTATTTGTAACTTCAGTACTTAAGATAAGCTTCGATGCCGCTGAACAATCTCCAGGTGACAGAGACTCACTCTGCCTTTGCTTTGCACTGGTGCAACGGGAACGGAGAGGAGCTGCCAGGCTATCGTGATGGTGTGGAGGTTTGCAGCCCACAGACGGGAGCCTGCCCAGCCTGGCTGCCACGCTCAGACCCGCTCTCAGACATATTTTTCATCAAAGATCAGCAGCCTCGGTGACCTGGGTCTGTGGGTGCTGTAAAGCTTCGAGACCCGCAGCCAGACCAGAGGGGCCGTAAGCCCCAAACCACCCAGTGGGGAGACAGGAAGCCTTTGAAGCTCCCCCAATCTGCCCAAGCCGCAGAGTGGGGTTATGAACCTCGTCATTCTCTGTGAGAATGTTGCTTTTACAATTAAAACCCACGCAAACCCCCGGCCCTCGCTACCGCTTGTGTTACCCCAGTGAGATATCTGACATTTGAGACAGAATGGGAAGTCAAAGAATGTGAGGAATTTGGTGACTCAACACAGAGTTTATTATACCCGTCCTACCGTTTAAGCCCATGTAATGTAAAATTGTTTTACGGCATGTGGCACAGTTCTGTGGGTTAATTTATAAGCAAACAATAATTATTCAAATAGGAATTTTTTTCCTGTGCCTACATAAACTTGTTATCTGTTTGGCAGCAGGGGATGCTGCAAAGAAACCCACATTTACACTTTTTGCATTGATGCTATTTGCTTTTCCTGGAGCAGCTCAATGGTGCATTGACTACGAGGGCTTACTACCGAACTTGACCTGGGAGTGGCATGGAGATAAGCCAAATGCTGAGAGAAAAGGAGCCCTTTGTGTGGAGATGCCAGTATATTAGGTCTCACTTTTAGGTCACACACTTGTTAGGGGTTCCTTCAAAGTAATGGATTCTTCTGCTAAAATTTAATGATGTCCGTTAAATCACAGGGTCATGAACTAGTGCATGTGCTGCAAATGGTTTGCCAAGGGACCATGAAGACAAGGCCTTGTGTCAGGAGACTTCCAAAGCAAATTGGATTTTCCACACAGCAATGGCTGCGTTTGAAGGCCTGTCAGTGGCCTGTAAAATTCTCCACCAGTGATAACAAGACAGAATTGCAGGCACTCAGGCACTGCCACGAGCGTTATAGAACAAATGCTCCCCGCTCTGTACATAACAGTGTCTTGATCATCAGTCAAAGAAAGAATTATCCTGACCAGCGAACAGGCTGGAGGAGGCTGAAACCTCTCTACCAGGAGATTATCCCCGAGCTCCTGGGTTAAATCCACCACAGAGAGCTTGGGGATTCTGAGAACATCAGTCTGGAGTGGGTGGTTGGGCAGGTGGATTTCGGATTGTGTGCACAGAAAAGGATGAAGCAAGTAGGTGTCAGGACCTGTGTTCTGAGCAGCTCTCTGGGGTCACCTGGCCCTGCTGGTGTCCGGTCCCAGGACCAGCCCTGCTCAGGCACGTCTGTGCTGAAGGAAATGTGAACCAGAGCAAGCGTTGTTGGGTGTCTGTGTGGACAAATCAGTTCCCTGGTCTCCTGACCAGGAACCTGATCTGTGTCTGGGTTTTTCAGTCTGGGTGCTGTGAAGGATGGGTGCGGGGAATGACTTTATCTTCAACCTGCTGTGAGATGGCGTCACTTGTGTGGTTACAAACTGATCTGATGACAGGAAGGCACGAGATGATCCTATGCCTTGCCTGGACACGGGTTGTGTGGCACCTAAGAGGTGAGAGATTCTGCAGCTTGTGTGCAGATCCATAAACGGGGAGTTTTCTTACCTTCTGCAATGTGACCCTTGAGGATGGGACTCTTTCACCATGATATCCTTCCACCCGCCTCACAGCTATTTACAGGAGGATTACATGGAACGTGTTTCTGACAGACAGCTGAAGTCACTGGAGCAGAACCTCCAGCCCAGCTCCGCTGGCTGTGCTGGAGCCGCAGGAAGGATGATCTGGCTCATTGCGTAGCATCCTTAATGGCAGTGGCGGGATTGGCATCTTGATGTGGAGCCAGGAGGTCAGGGCTTCAACTTGAACTTAAACCCAGTGCCAACAAACGGGGGAAGCTATGTGTGGTGGCAGGATATTTCAGTGGTGAGGTCATGTACAATGTCTGTCAAAGATGACTTCTGCCCGAAGCATGACAAAATAAAGTGAAGGCTAAGAGCCCCAAGGAAGATGTTTCAGAAAACAGTCTAAATCCCAGTGGTCCGGTCAGCTCTTCTTTAGCTCTTTTTATTAAGGATTTTCATGTGATGGAGGAGGTAAGTCATGGCTGCATTGTACTTTTCAGAGCAGGTAACAGCACCAGACCTGATATCTGAGATTTGGGGCTCTTTGTAAATGTTATAAAAGGACGATTTAGAGTCATATTCATTTTCATTATTTAATGTCGGTCTTCTTTCACAGCCTGATGACACTGAAGCACTTCTTGAGCTCTAAAAATGCTCATGTCCTGAAGTGAAGTTGCACACATGCTATGGGCCTCAGCTTGAGGTTCTCAAGAATCAGGAGAAGCTGGAGCACCCAGGGGACCTGAGTAACCCTTGCCTGCCCTGCACCTTCCTTGAGCCTCAGTTTCTTCCTTTACACCAGGATGTCATGATGCCTTGTGAAGGTGAAGAGGGCAAGGTGAGTACTGAGAACAGTTGCTGTAAGTGGTTTGCTTGTCTGGGTTTCCTAACAGCCCATGTACTTTTGAGGGGCTGACATGATTGTTGCTATCGTTCCACAATCGGTACTGAATATTTCTTCATAAAAACAGAAAATAAGTTTATTTCTTCCTTGGTTAAACTCTTTCTCCATAATAGGCCAGGTTTCTGCACTTCTCTCCCTGCCTTCACGTACCAGGGAAGTTCATTTTCCTCCCATTTCCCACTCTGTCAATTTTAATTAATTTTACAAGTAATCAAGCTACGCCATTGGGACCTCAGCCTGAATAACTCATGCTGAATACACAAACTACCTGCCTGTGCTATTGCTGCTGGCTCAGGGATGGTTTCCATCCGGTCTCACACCAGTTTGGCTGAACTGGTTTTAAAAGCGGTGTGGCGGCAATATGCCCTTGTGCTGAGAGCCCTGTGTACCAAATTGTGCCCTCCCTGAGCTCCAGCTTGGACTGCCACCTCCAAAGCAGAGGGCCCTGGAAGCCTCGTGCTCATCGGGTCCTGACCTTGCAGCTGAGGTTTCCACCGAGGACATGGGTGGTTCCTGACTTCTCACCAAGGGAAGCTGCAGACAAACAAGTATCAGAGCATTTTGGAACAAAGGGTCTGTCATCAGTTTGCTGATGCTGGGTGTAGGAAAGCCAAGAGCTCCTTCCTGGGCCGGCCATATGGGTGCTGCTGGTCTTGGGCGGACACTGGACCAGGGAACACATCGGTCACACATGCTGACCGCTGGCTTCTCCAGTCCAAGCCTGGATTGAGTGATGGAGAAGGCAGTTCTGGTTCCACCCAGTCTCTGAAGGATTTGATATATTTTACTGCCAGAAGAAAACAGCATAAATCATCTCTGAGTGCAGAGCTGTCTGGCTCCCTTGGAGGGAAAGTGCAGTTAGTGTGGAGCTAAAGGACACAAGGGTGCAAAGTCACTCTTAGACTGGTGTGGTATAAAAATCCCCTCCAAGCTGCCTTCAGCCCAGTAAAACTCGGGAGGTGGGTGGGTCATGGCCATGCCAAGTGATTTCCTGGAAGAGAGGGTGCCTGGGGACAGCTGCTGGGGTGATGCTGCCCGGAGCCCAGGATGGCCTAGGGGTTTATCCTGTTTCCAGTGCGATGTGCGTGCATGTTTATGGAATCTATCTCCCTGGGTGATGTCATGACTCGACGAGAAACTGGGTCATAAATTAAAGGAAGGAAAATAAAAAAATAAATAGACCCCACTGTGGGTCAGATGCTGGCAATAAATTCAGATAACAGCTCATCAGTGCCTCTTCCCTTGTTCTTGTATGTGTATGCATTTTTTTTTCCAGTTGGGAGAAGAGCTGGTGAAAAGCAGCTGTTTTTTATTTGTTCTCCATCCACATCTGATTAGATAGTCCTCCTGCCCACTGAGACGTGCTCGGGAACTCTCCCGGCCTCTCTGCTCACTCATTTTCTCGGGCACCAAGGAGCTTGGGTCTGTTGGAGCTTTATTTCACAAGCAGACAGCATTTCATAGGTACAAAGGGCTCCTTCATGGTCACAGGGCTCGGGTCCCACTGGGCCAGAGGGCATGGCCCCATCCTGCGCTGGGGCTACCTGTGAGGTGCTGCGGGTTTGGGCCTGGGAAGGCAGTAGTGGGAATGCGTTTCTTTCCCTGACATTAAGCTATTAATCTGTCGTTAGGCAGTTGTCGGGCTCTGCAGCCCAGGAGCAGGGTAGTTTCCCTCCAGGTTCTGTGAGTGTGCTCACCACCAAGGCTGATGGGGGAGGCAGTTGTGGTGCAAGGTTGTGGGTTTGTGCTGGTGGGAGAGGACAACGTAACAGTTAGGTGGGTAGTGTGAGTGTGGGAGGAAGCAGGGTGAGGGCAGGGGTATGCGTATCTCTGCATGTATCGCTTACTAAAGGCTGAACAAGGAAAACAGTGAGCTTCTGGCTTGATGATGCCAGTGTGAAAACTCCTGCCAGCTCCACCAAACTTCAAACCAAACCTCTCCAGGGCAAGCCCGTAAGGCTTCTTCGCACCTTGGTACTGGAGGATTCTCCCATCGAAGCATTCTGCAGGCAGAATTCTTCCTTCAGGAGACACATGAGTCTTTTGCTTGGGGCAAGACGACTGTTCTGATACTGTCCTGCCTCTGCCTTCCCTTCTTCTTGCTAAACAACTAGTTGGCAAAACCTTCTCTCTTCTTCCTGCTACAGCTGCCAATTGGTGTCCAAATCCTCAGATCCACAAACCGTTAGCAAAAGTGGTTGGTCATGGGATGGAGGAGCTCGTTACCAAAGCCAAAGCGAAGCAGAGCTCCCCTGGTCAGCAGCCCGCCCTGAGCACAAGGCAGATGAGCTTATCTGAGCCTGAGAACTTTATTTTCACTAGGAGGGAAGGGGATCTCCCGTTACAGGTCTGAAGCTGTGATGTTGAGCTCCCGGTGCTGTGCCTGGGCAAGTCTCGACCACGCTCCCCCGTCATGTGCTGAGAAGTGAACTTGCAGCTCACGTAACCCTCACCTGTTAAGCGATGGGGGTGATGGGCTCTGTGGCTTTGCCTCAGGTTCCCGACTGAATTACTGGGAGTCCCAGGTTAACTCCTGCGCAGGGGATGAGTGGGGATTGCAGAGACCCTAAAGCAGAGGTTCCTGGAGAAGAGGGGGAGGGATGTGACCCTCCTGTGTGTCAAATGCAAGTATGGAAGTAATAAGGTGGGAAACATTCTTGAACTTATCTCAGAAACAAGTTTTCTTTAGGTCAGCTTAAATTTCTGGCAAAAATTCGTGACTAAATTTATTCCAAACTTGTTTCTTCATTCCCTTTTATCCCTGCAGCTTGCATGCTAAAAGCCGCGAAGGCAATTCCACCCCATGCAAAGGAGCAGCCAGTGCCCATGTGCCCCTCGGATGTGTGCTGAGCCCTGGAGGTTTCCGTGATGTGCGCAGCCAAGGGGGGGATTTACCCTGCCCAGATGCTGGGGATGATACGAAACTTGGCCCACGTTACAGCTGCTCTGGCCTGCAGTGACCGTGTTGGTGCAAAACCTGCATCTGACTCTGCATCAACAAGTTCAGTTTCGAAAAGAAGGATAACTTGTTTTATTTTACCAAAGCTTTGTTCGCTGGTGAGGTTTCCGGATAGGATCTGCAATGCTCAGGTTCAGGTATCAGTTGCATAATTTCCTGTGTTATTTCAACACTCTAGTCTTTTTTCCTTTTTTTCTCTTTTCTTTTTTTTTCTCTTTTTAATGAGCTTCTTTGCATACTGGGTAAGACTTATATAAGCATATGTTGGGTTGGAAATTTTTTAAGTATTTTTTTGGCAGAGAACTACTGGCACATGATACAGCACTCGGAGCCATCAACCATAGCTGCGATACAGATGTTCATTGCCTGTATAATCTTTCTCATATCAAGCAATTACCCTGAGCCAATTTCTTTATTTTAAGCACCTTGTTGTGGGAACCAAGCTGTAAATGCACGAATTGCTGAGTTCCCTCATACGTTTTTACAGCAGACAAACAAAAAAACTGGGTGAAGGGCCTCTGTAAATCAAACATACAGGGTGCTTTAGATAAGAAAGGATGGCCACTAACAGAGAGGTTAAGAAAAAAAAGTCCCTCTCGAAAGAGCTCCGCTGGAGGAGTGCCAATAGCACATAGCTGTGTGGAGACTAAATAAAACCAGGTGAGTTTCCTGCCATTGTGGAGTATCCAATGTGATTTCCATTTATGATGGACATGCTGTTTCTGTCAAGATCATCTGGAGGTTTCCATTTTAGGACTTAGTATTTCTGTTGGCCTAATAGAGAGCTACAGCCTAGAGTGCTAAAAGGGACCGTTGCAGCAATGACCCTCACAGCAGAGGAGGAAAAATGCCCTTATCAGAGTGGCAGGCTCTTCCTGGGAGAAGACTTTTCTCCTGTCAGCAGTACAGGTCTTCGATTTCTTCTAATGCAAAACAAATGGGAAACTCTAATGAGAGGAAACGATGCATTAGTGCTGCTCCTCACTCCAGAGCCACCAGGTAACATGCTTCCAAATTAAGCATCTGGCTTGGTCCAAAAATATAATTTGAAATATAGGTGGGAACTTGAGCTCTAGATCAGGCTGTTTGGCACTTCTGCAGTGATAGAGAGAGGTTGCCTTCCAGCAACCACAACAAATCGGAGAAGGTTTGTTTCTCCCAGAGTGACGTGCTTGGGTGGAGCAGACTGTGAGGAACCCTCCTGCTGCCACAGTGTGCCGGGACAGGGGGATCTGCCCTGGGTCTGCGTTGCCATGTGCTCAGAGCTGAGCTGTCGGCCACCACAAGTGTGTCTTCTCCCAGTGATGCTCAGCTCGGGTCTGCTGGTGCTGCTGCCCATTTCATTCTCCTCCAGTTCAGGAGCCTCAGGAACTTGGTGCAGTTATGCCCTGAGGCTGTGCCCAGTGACCATGAGGACATGTCCACTGGTCCAGTTGTGAAGTACAAGCTAAGTGAGCATCACGTGTGCAGGCAAACTGGGAGGAGCCCTTTGCTGCGGCTGCGAATGCTGAGGGGAGTGCCTGGAGCAAGGCCCAAGGGGGATCTGCTTACATGAATAACAGGAATAGCAGCAAAAATAGTTAATGCTAATGAAGTTCTGAAAGGGATAGTGAACTTGCTGCTTCAGGGCTCAGCAATCTGCAGCTCTAAAAGGTCAGAGTTAAATGTAAGGTGCTGGAAAATGAGTTCAGATCTGCTACTGGATCAGGTGGTGGGAGCCCTGAGACATAACGGTCTCCTGGAATCAGGGATTTGGCATTTCTCAGGCTTTTGCAGATGGCCTTGAGCTGATTTCTGAGCAGCAGTTGTTGACTTATAAAGATGCCACTTAACTGAATGACACCTTTCTTGTAAGAGATCTCTTAAAACAGAGGGCTCGTATGGAAGGCAGCCTCCCAGCGAAAGCCATCCTGATTCTGGAAAAAGTACAAGCTTTTACATGCTCTGTGCCTCCTGCTTGAGCTATTAATCTCTCAGAGGGTGAGTCATTAAAATCTTGAGTGGGTAGCCATGGACTAGTGAAGAAGAGCGAGCAGATATGACAACACACTGTGGTCCTTCCAGCAGCGCAGTGTGTCCTCTTCCCGTGGAGTGGCCGCAGCAAGCAGCTGCTGGATATACCGGTGCAGTAGTTATGGGCTGGAGTGAAAAAAATAATATGGGGAAACTTGTCATTTGCAGGTAGGTGAAGGCATTTGTTATTTGACCCCGTGCCTCACAGCGCGCGTGAGCCATCTGAGCCAAGCCTGCCGCGTTCCCACCCGGTATGACCTGAGGTGTTGCTGGGACCCAGCCTGGGCCTTGGGAGCGTTGCCCTGAGGCGTGTGGTTCATGGAGGTGCCGGACTCAGCGGGAGCACCAGCGGCTTTGACCTGCTTCTGCAGAGCAAGGGGATGTGGGCCAGAGTAAGACCTGGCTGTTCTCTGAACGTTCTTGTCCTGTTGCAGGGGTTTTTGCTGTGTTCAAGCTCATCCCACACAGAGGTGTCACTGCACTCCTGCTGGGCAACTTCTTCAAAGCCGAATTCCCTGATTGGTCCATGTTTATCTGCCCTTGCTTGGCTCCAGCAGAAGAAGCTGTGACCATCCCATCCCACCTACTCTCCATGGCTTCTGGGAGTCACTACCTCTGATCCGACCGGTTTGTTCCATTTTTCCCTCACCCGTTCTGGGTTAAACTGTAGGAAGTTACTAGAAATAGGAAATGATAGAAACACACTTCTGATGTTGGGGAATGGGTGATGACACAACAAAGAGACATGATGCAGTAGAAGGGGCAGTGATTTCTGGAGCTGGAAGAGGCTGGGGTGAGCACTCGTGTACCTGGCACCCCAAAGGGTACATGGCTCTGGTCTGTGGCTCTAGGTTTTGGTGTGCCAGAGTTCTTTAGCCCCATTCCCACTGTTGCAGCTCAACAAGAATGAAACCACTTTCTTCACCAAAGTCCAAAGCCATCTGAGGACTGTAGAGCAGTTTAGCTCCCTGATCCGGACCCAGGAGAGCTGGTCTGGTGGGACATTGGTGGTGTGGTTGGCCAAGGGGAAAGGTATCATTCAAGGAGAGCAATGGTTGCAGAAGTGGCAGAAACAGTACGTTTTCTACCTTCCCTCCACACATCTGGATTCTCAGCATCCTCCCACCAGCCCCTTGCTGGGCCCAGGATCAAGCGGGATTATTTGGATATTTGCTTGCTATTCTGAAGTTATTTCATTGTTGCTGGAATAGCTGAGTCTGAGCTGGGATTTTGTAGGGGATTTTGCAAGATCTGCTGTAATGGACAGAAGTTTTTCACTCCTCAGAAATTCTCCAGAGCCAATGGTCTAGGAAAGGTCCATCTGTCAACAGTTGTTGATGGTTTGGTTAGCACCAGCTCTTCCCTTTGACAAATCATGCTGCTCTCTTCCAGAACTTTCATTACAGGAGACTTCTGGCAGCCTGCTACTTCCTAGATAGAAAAGCCAACAAACAGTCTGTTCCTTCTCCTCACCAGATTCATAATGTCATTTCTTCAGGGACAGGATCTCATTTGTTGCTCAACTTTGGTGTAAGATTGCTGATTTTTTTTTTCCTGCATTTCTCCACCAAACCACTCTGGTTCCTCACGTAGTGTTGGGAGATGTGTAAAAAATTCACCACGTGTTTTTCCTAAAATGATGGTAGGGAACAGGGGCATTTGGAAACATGGGTCTGATTTTGATTCCTTTTTCCTTTTCCCCCGAAAGAAAAGAACTATGAAGCAGGCTCAAAGCAAGCTGGGCTTGCTGGAAGCCAAAGGTAAACCATCTACAGCCCTCCCTCAGAGGGCACAGACTGTGTTTCTGGTTAGGCTGTTGCAGCAGGCACAACTCCTTTCTGTCTCACGGAGCTTAGTAGCTGTTCTGCCATCGTTGCTCTTTGAAATGCAGGAACAAAATTAATTTCAGGAGAGAAATAAATGGATTTAAAGCAATGATGAATTTGGCTTCTTGTGCCACAGGAATGCAAGAAATCACCCAGCAAAAGGAAGCTAGACAACACAAACCTCACATACATCTGGGGATAAATTTTAATCCGAAGTACTCACTGACTTTTGTTGATGCCTCCCTTCATCTCACCAGGATTTTGTTCTTCTTAAATGCAGCCCCACCACTGGCAAATCTTCAGAGAAGTCAGTTCTTGCACAAACAGGAAAGCAGACTCCCTTCCCACTAATTTAGGTGGTGTTTCCAGTCCATGGCCAGAGGACACAGGGAGGTGTGTTTGCCTCCGGGACCAGATTTGAGGCTGGTCTGAAAGAGAATATTTTCCCAGATGGGAAGATCTAACCTTTCCCGGGTGTCAAATTCAGAGCCAGCTCAGGAGCAAATTCAGAAATTTCACCTACTTGTCCTACGGGGAACTGATTTATGGCCCTGAGTGCTTCAACCCATGCCACATCCAGGAGTGTCTGAGTGTTGGACCCCAGCACCGAACTCCATGATTGCATTTCTCAGAGGCTGTCTAGGATGTAACTCAATCCCATTTTAATTTAATGGTGTGAGATGAAACACGATGGTATCTGGGACCAACCTTCCTGGGTCTTCTCTTTCTCCTGTGACTGTCACACCTCCCACAGCAGCATCTGAGATTATCCAAGCATCTGGTAGCTCAGGCCTCGCCGTGTTACCCAGCCAAAATGTAAGTTGGCAGAGGCCACGCTAGAGGCAGTAGGG
>NW_010419511.1:41175-43071 GCF_000710305.1 Buceros rhinoceros silvestris | reverse complement strand
TGAACTCGTTCCACCTCTGCAGGTAGAAAGAACAGGACAAGACTGATTTTAGGAAAACAGGAATTAGGAATTTTGGGGTATCTTGAAGGCTGGTTTTTACCTAAAGCCTAGTTGCCTTTAGGTTGCAAATTCCTAATTCCATTTGCAATTCATTGGAAATAGACAGTGGAATTAGAACAAAGAGCTTGTCCTGATGGGCCAGAAAAGCCTTTGGAGATGCTTTTTCCATGGAAGGCCTAACACAACCCACAGTACATCTCCTAGTGTAGGGCTTGCTGGCAATGTGTATAAACATTATTCCTTCAACAAAAGCAAATGACCGCCGGGAATGTGTTTGTTTAAACTTAACTTTGTACAACCTGTGAAAAGAGGAAACACTCAGATGATGCTCCAGACCAGGAGGTTTTCTCCACGTGGATCTGGTGCATACACCCAGCTCTCTCCTGACACACTTCCAAGAATCCCTGTCTGAGTCCCAAAAAAAACCCCCACCACTCTGTGTCAAGAGGGGCCAATTCAAGACACAGCGCATGCGGTCTGTGCTGTTCACATTTCCAGATTCTGAATCATTTCCTCCATTCACGTGGCTGTCTCTCTGCATCTGGGTTTGGGCCCATCCAGCTCTCCAATTTCTTTGCTTCCTGAGCTGTTCAGGCTTTGAGTGCTGTCCTGGCTGCATTACCGTGGCCGGAGATGAGTCTTTGGTGGGCTGCCAGCAGAAACATCCCTCAGTGCTGCTGGGTCTGGCTATGGAAGAAGTCGTCTGCTGTTGCTGTCTCTCTTGGGGCAGGGTAGGTGGAAGGTCTCCAGAGAGCCATCATGCACAACCCCATTTGAGAGGAGAACGAACAGAAATCTCTTCTCCAAGTGCCGAGGTGACCCTCCTAGTTTATCCCCCATAGGATCCCCTGGGATACCTCCTCCAGTGCTCCCAGACCCATGAGATGGACATCGCTCTGGGCACAGAGCTTGGTGAGAGGGGGAGAGATGGGGATGAGTGGTGAATCCCCCAACAAGGGGGGAGTGGTGGCCTGACTCTGGAAAGGGGGCAGCCTCCAACCCTTGCACAACTGCCCCGAGCCCTTGTGCAGCTGGCAATGTGCTCGCTGCCGGATATGGGCTAGGAGGGACTCAGACTGGGATTTATCTGCTTCCTTTCAAGTCCTTTCCTCTGCTCACACCCTTGTACTTCCCTCTCATGCACAGCACAACTGGTCTGATGTATTGTGGCTAGGTCATGAAAAAGCCTAAAAAGAAAGATTAAATGAAGAAATCTTAATTAGATCCTCTATGTTCCTTAATGTCCTTAGCACAAGGAGAAAATAGTTTGGGTTTGCGGTGCATGAAGGTGCAGGAGTGTTCAAATGGAGAGCTGCGAGGGCAGTGCGCACACAGGTCCTGCAGTCCCAAAAATGCTCTGGCTGATGCCTAGAGGAAGAACTATCTCTTACAGCTAACTGATCAGCTGCCAGAAATCTTCTTCGGCTTTGCTGGCCTCCCTCTGCTTCGTCCAGCGTGCTAGATACATTCCGGAGCTGTTGCATCTGGGTTTCCACTAGATAGAAACAACCAGACCTTTGAGAATTGAAGCATTCGAGGAGCCAACCTGACCTTTATCAAGAAGAAACTGTTTGCACAAGAGGAAGTGAAAACATTATGGAAAAAAGTAAAATCAGTGTCTTTGGGGTGGTTTGTCATTAAAATCTCTGGGTTTCCCTGTGGTAATTAGCAGAGCAGCACAACCACGCGGACGATAGGCACTGCTGTGCTAGAGGTGAAGAACGAGCTGCTTGGGGGAAGCTGAAACATCTCAGTTCTTGAAACTGTTCTGTGGCGTGCAGGGAACCGGAGGTGCCCGCACCCGCCTGGCAGGAGCTGGCTGGCTGGGACTTATAG
>NW_010419511.1:37377-40909 GCF_000710305.1 Buceros rhinoceros silvestris | reverse complement strand
GCTGGCTGGCCCTTATCGCCGGGAGCAGCCAGGGCTCCTCCAGCCCCCAGGCCAAGTGCTATTTTGGCTTGGCCAAAACAAATGGCAGTTTCCCCTCTCTTTGCAAGTTTTAAAACATAGGTTGTCATGTGAAGGAAATCATGCACGACGATGATGAATGGTTGTGAAATACCGTTTGCCAGAAATATTTCTGGATTCTGCAATTCAGTTGCAAATTACAGAACTCCAAGTGCAGCCTTATGGGGGGGTTAAAACCAACCTTCCCCGGCTGTGCTGGCAGTCATACCCCTCTTCTCCCTTTTCCTGCTCCAGCCATTTTTAGATCTGGGGGCATTTTCAGAAGACAACATTCAGCCTCTGACAGCCACGGCTGGATCCTCAGCTGGGATAGACTGCGGGAGCTCAGGCGGAGGAGCTCTGACAGCTCACATCTGCCGGCGGTCTGGCCCCACACCCCTTCTGAGCTATTTCAAGATGAGCAAAGCGGAGTCGTTGGAAATTGCGGGTTAGTTCAGCAGTCTTGGCTATCGTGCTGGATGGCGCTGAAGTAGGCATAGCAACAGGAAAGGAATGTTCCCTGTAAAAAGATAACCGTGCTTTGCCGAGGACGTGGAACAGTAAAGTTTGTTAAAGCAATCAGTATGTGTCATAATGTTTATTTAACTGAGAGCAGGGACGATGGAAAAGCATTGCAGCTGTGGAGAAGCCCAAGAGTGCTAAGGAGAGGGATGGGGAGCGTAGATTTAGTAGCTGTCTTCCCTTGAAAAGAAAACAAGCTGTGCTATCAAGCCATCGATGGGGCAGATAGTGGGAGAGTACACAAGGTAGCTGCTGACTGCTGGCTCTTCTGAAGGGGTGAAGTTAGAGTTTTATTATCTGAAGTTCACTTTCAGGTTAACAGCTTTGAGGATGTGGTTGTGACTCTAAAGGGAACAAAAATTAATTCTGTTCTAAACATAAGCTATTTCTGTTTGAAGGCAGATAACCTTTTTGGCCGCGTTATTTGCCAGTGGTAGATAGAAAGATTGGAACAGCAGAGTGATGCTTGAATTCCTCCAGCAAATAAAAGGGGAGAACCTGACACCGTGGAGTCAGTGTGGGGCCAAATTCTGCTTCGGCCCATTTCCTGGGGAGCCCTTGCAAAGAGTAGCTCTGGTGTGACTCCTGCTGCAGGGGGCCAAAGCGAGGCAGAAATGGGACACTCGGTGATTTGTACAGCAGTAGGTGAATCCAACAGTCGGCCCAGTGCTCTGGCAGTGGGATCTGTTAGGCTGCAGAACAGCACCAAGGGATGTGGGAAAATCACTGGGTTTGCTACAAGAAACAGACTTACCTCACTCCCCCCAAAAGCAAAAAATTTTGCTTCATTTTTTTTTTTTTTAACAGAAGCTAAAATTGCTTTTGGTCAAAACTGGAAATTACATGAGTTTGGGGTTATGTTTTTCTTAGAAAAAGTCAAATCTGTTTGGGGAAATCAAGCCTTTCCTTTGCTCTGAAAATTGTACTTGAGTTGAAAGCAATGTTTTCTATCAATAAGGGGAAACTATTGCCTCAGCTGTTCTTGGGCCGTCTAACACTTAGTCAGCAAAAGTACTTGCAATATGTTGCGTAGGAAACAATGCTGCCGAGGAGCAAGCCACCCTCTTCCCCTTGCAGCTCTCCCTGTCGGTGTCTCAGACGGAGGATGGTGGCTGCCTCCAAACCTGCTCACCTCTTTCCTCAGAACATACAGCCCCACCACGCAGCTCTGCCTCCGGGGAGTCTTTCCCCCAGGGACCTGCTGGAGCAGCTCTGCAATGAACTCGGCTTTTCTCCCGCTCCTCTCCGCCGGCTCAGCCGCTATCTCTGTAACAAACTCCAGGCTTCCCAGTCGCCTTGCAGAGAAAAACCATAAAGCCCATTTCAGAGACCAAATTGCCCATAATTTACATACTTCTCCTCACTTTGAAACGCAAGACGGCTGATGATAACATCCCGAGTGACAGAAGTGGTATCTGTTGCTAATTACAAGCTGACATTATGGTCAAGCAGAGTCATGGGGCCCATAAAAAGCTTATTCAAAGTTGCTTTTCTTCCACTTCAAACACAGGCTGGACACAATGCCAGGCATTTTCCACCTTCAGAAGGAGCCCTCCCTCTGAACTGGCCTGGTGGCTCCTTCCTCGGGAGAAAAATTGTTCAAAGCAGCAGCAGAGGTTACAATAGCCTGGTCTCCACATGGACCGAGCTGACCCTTTACTGATGAAAATTGTTCATCTTTCATGGAGAAAAACAATAGCCATTTTGATTTCCAAAACACCGTCCCCCTCACAAGCTCTTTCAAGCTGTCCCAAGGGCTTGCTGTCCCCGCAGAGCACCCAGGAAGGGTCACCACTGCCAGATGAGAAACTGAGGCACCAAAGAGTGCAGTGGGGAGCTCGAGGTTGCTCCGTGTCGAGGAGCGCTGTGTAGGTGCCTCAGTCTCCTTACTCCAGCCACCAACCCGTCTTCTTCCCTAGAGCTGGGGAGAGGGCTCAGAAGTGCGGATGACTCTGGGGTTTTTGCTCTAACTGCCAGACACTCTGGTCCTAGCACTGTGCTCCAGAAAATTTGCTTTTTCCACCCCACTGCGTTTTTCAAGCACTGCTCTCCCCTGCACAGTTCTTGCTGATTCTTGTCCTGTGGCTGCTCACAGGACTTCTGTTTTTCTGTTTCTGAGGCTGTCAGCTTTCACAAACGCTGATCTTAAAGCAAGTGCTCCTGAGGAGAAGCCTTTGCTTCGCTTCTGGCTGTGCACAGAGCACTCTCCCACCCTGTATCTCCAGCAAAGCTGATTCTGTGACCACACGGCTGTGTGGCATCTTTCTGTGCCCCAACCTGCTTCTGCCCTACCCCTGCTGGGTGCAAAGAGCAGCCCTGGTTCCTTGACAGCGTGTTTCAAACATTAACGTGCCGGTGCAACTCCATGCAGGGACATTATTCCTGGTTTAAACCTGCCTCATTGCATGCTGGGTTTCCACGCAGGATGCGTAAGTGCGGCTGAATTACCCACGGTGAGTTAAGAGACATCCTGGTGGATAGTCCTTCTGTGACAGTCACAAACATCAGCCCACAAGTCCCTACCGTGTTGTCGGGCTTCATGCTTCCCTTGATTCATACAGGCTTTCTCTAAGCATTTGCTACTGGCCAGTAGAATTCCTGGTACAGCACAGCAGGAGCAATGGTTAGGATGGAGTATCCGACCCGGAGCAATGGTTAGCTGGTGGTTCACATTGGTACCTAAACAATCCCTGTAACCAAAGTGGACACGTCTTCACCTTTCTGACTCTGGAACACAGGGCTTCTGAAGTGAACCGCGTTTGCCGGTGGAGATGTGGCGTGAAGCAGTGAAAAGAGGGAGATGATCGAAGTCCTTCGGGGCCAGGAGTACGAGGCTATTCCCTGGCCTGCAGTGAGAGCAGCACAGACAGGGCACTGGCTGGCCAAAGAGCGTGGACACGGGCACTGCACTGCTTTGTGCAAAAAGCTCTTCCGCATGAGGGGGCAAAAGCGG
>NW_010419511.1:34607-37306 GCF_000710305.1 Buceros rhinoceros silvestris | reverse complement strand
CTCTTCCGAATGAGGGGGCAAAGTGGACTGTGGGTCTGCTGGGACACGAGTGGCATTAGCGGGGCTGCAGAGCTGCTTCCTCCTGTCCCGCGGCTGCGGTGCGGCTGCAGGAACCCTGTGGGGCAGTTTGCTCTTTCTGCAGCCCTGACAGCCCCCAGGGGAGTGGGAGCAAGTTGGGACAGGTCTTGGGGTTACCCTAACCTGGGTGCAGTCTCCGGGGTATGCAGGCTGCAAACGCTGCACACGCACTTCTGTGCCACTTCGCTGTGATCTGAGGGAAGCAGAGGTGTGGAAACACAGCCGTCGCCTTCCCCATGTGCAAGGAAGCTTCGCCAGAGAGAATCCTTGTTGTCAGCCATCACTCAGCCCTGAAAACTGGGGAGAGTTTTCTTGCAGGAGGAAGGTAGCTTTGCAGGGCCCAAGGAGCTGTACAGCGAGGTAGCTGCTCCCCCAGCCCATAACCCAGTGCAGGGAAAGGAGGGAGCTGTGATCAGTCCCTTTTCCCAAGTAACAAGGGATAGAACAAGAGGAAACGGCATCAAGTTTTGCCAGGGGAAGTTTAGGTTGGACATTAGGAAAAATTTCTTCACCAAAAGGGTTGTCAAGCCCTGGAACAGGCTGCCTGGGGCAGTGGTTGAATCACCATCCCTGGCAGTCTTTAAAAGACGTGTAGACGTGGTGCCGCGGGACACAGTTTAGTGGTGGACTTGGCAGTGTTTGGTTTATGGTTGGACTTGATGATCCTGGGGGTCTTTTCTGACCTAAATGTTTGTACGATTCCATGATTCCTATGCCCTGTGGGACCTCTAGCAAATCCCATTAAAATCAGTGATTAAACTCCCATTAAATCTCCCCACTGTGCTTTCCAGGCTTTGCCACAGCCCAAACTCAATTCCCTCTTTCATCCTGGGGACAGATGCATGATTGTTCCACCAGGCTTGGTGGCAGTTTTTTCTCTAGTATAACCTTCAATTTTTTCTTGCCGCCTTTGGCCTTGGCTGGACACTGCTGTGTAGGCAGGAAGATTCATCTAGACCACATTTTCAGAGTGACATTACATGGTGCTCCACAGAGCTCCCTTCGGGACCTTCCTCTGTTGTCTGTTGTGGAAAAAGCATCGTCACCCCCAGTCTATAGAGAGAAGCACCAAAAATAAGGCTTAGGAGACACAGGAGGCGATGAGCAAATGGATCCTGCACTGTGAACCTGGTTCCTGCAAGAACCGAAGGAGAGCGTTTCCAACCAAAAAGTGCAAATGCCACAACCACACGGTGGGGAGCAGGGCCCACGCAAAGAGCTCTCTGCACCCTGCCTGGTGGGGTAAGGAGAAAGGTTGCTGGCTTGAGTGTTAAAGCATTCATTCTGATTCTTGGAAAACAAACTCCTTGAAGCAGATCACCACGCCACCCTGAGCCGCCACGCCGGCCCAGCAGCATCCCTGCGAAGGACTCGTCCCCCAGCACCACTGCAGTGTAGCTCAGTGGTTTGAGCCCTGCTGGTGAGCGGCGTTTTGTAAAGCTTCTGCTGCCCCAGCGCCCTGTAAGGATCACGCAGATCTCTGGCACCTCCTCAGAGGTGTGCCCGCCATTGCATCAGGGCTTTGGGTGCAGAAGCCGTAAAGGCTGGCAGAGGCCTTGGTGTTACATATAAGGTTGGGAAAGTTCTCTCGGTTTCTGGTGGTGAAAGGAGAGGAGGCTCATCGGTGCAAACCTCCCGAGGTGCCAGTCTGCGATCCTCCTGGCAAACAGGGGTTGCCCATCACAGCAGAGAGGGGCACGATAGGGTGGGCTCCCTGCCAAACTCTTTTGGGGACCTTTTCCAGTTGCAGGGAGGTCACTTGACAAGCAGCAGAAAGATCTGTTGTGAGATTGGCTTAGTTTATGCAAGTGCTAATTAATGGCTCATTGGCAGCTGCCCTGTGGGGTTCAACCTTGCCCTCCCAGAGCAGGAGGGACGGAGCCTGCTGCATTGGGTTGGGCTGGCACAAATCACGCATTGGCCCTTTATCTCATCAAACTCAAACGTGAAAATTGATGACTCGGGCAGGCTCCACCCTGGGAGCTTTTTCCACAACATTCATGCCAGTCGGGGCGTGGAGCCTTGCGGGTTTTTGGTGGCATTTTCACACAGACAAGAGCTCTGACAGGCTGCCTCAGCGCAGATCTGAAGCCTCTGCTTTCCTTAGGGTCCTGCCTCATCCCACCCCTCCAGCAGGATTTCTGTCCCTCGGCTCCTCCTGCTCCTCACCTCCAGCAGTTCACCCCCGCTGCGAGAAGGCTGGCTGGTGCTGCAGGAGCAGCAAAGGGGTGAGCACAAGCTGCCCCCTGCTTCGGGAGCAAATCTCTCCCAGTTGTGGAGGTTGCACAGAGCAGGTGTCTGTGTTTGTGCTGTAAGTCGTTGCAGCTGTTCTGTCGCTGCAAATGAGTGCGAGCTGAAACGCTCCAGCTAAACTGTCACGGCAGACTGTGCCAGAAGAGTTGATTTAGTTTGCTGAGCTGGTGTTATCTGTAGGTAGGACTGAGCAAGCTCTTTCTGGAGCAGAGTTCAGCTTAAGCTTGTCACAGTGGTCCTGTGAGGTTAGTGATGCTCGGTAGTCACCTGTGATGCGGTGAGAAGGTGCAGCTGCCCCGGGCTGTGCTGCCATTCGCTTGCAGAAGCAGGGGCAGGGGGGGGGGGGGGGGGCCTGGGACGAGGGGGGG
>NW_010419511.1:33133-34448 GCF_000710305.1 Buceros rhinoceros silvestris | reverse complement strand
GGGCGCCCACTCCTCTCCTGCGGGTCTGTTAAATGAATTAACCGCCCTACCCGTAAGGCTGTTCCTGCTTGCTGCTGCAGAGAGGTGCTACTGGTAAGTGCCTGCCTGTCTGGGAGGGGGTTGCTTGGGCCACGCAGTGGCGTGGGGGGTTTGGAGTGGGGGGGGTGTGCAGCTTGGGGGGAGAGGGCTGACACAATTTTCAGAGGGGAAATAGTACAGTTGTAGATTAATCAAGTAATCAAGTTTTCTTGGCTAGAGAGCAGTGAGGCCTGGGGCAGGAGCCCTGGGGCTGCCTTCTTGGAGAATGCTGGTTTTCAAAGATGCTGTTTAATCCATGGGAGAGCTGCCTGAGTGGGGAGGGTGGAGTGATGCTGGGGGTGAAACCGGCACCGTGGAATAGCTTTCCTTTGCCTGTGGGCTCGTTTCCTCTGAGGCTGTGGGATATAAAGGAGAATTCAGGCAGATAAAGACAGTGTAGCTGAGATGAGGGCTTTGTTTGCTTTCATGCTTTGTTTATTTGCTGTTTTAACTTGTGACTTGTCAAGTATTGCAAAACCTAGAACAAGGCTAGTGTGAAGCAGCTCCTGCTGCCCTGCCTTTCCTTACTCCACAGTCCTGCTGTGGGTCACAGTAAGGGGCAGGAGCAGCAAATAAAGTTCTGTGGTTGTCTCTTACCTGGCTCAGTGCTGGAGGGGAGCACGTGGGTGAGAACAGTCAGCTTTGTGAGGCAGCAGCCTCCCTTTGCTGGCTCTGTGGAAGGGTTTGCCCACATGTGCTGTAAACTACCAAACCACCTGTGGGGTCCAAAGCTGATTTCAGAAGCTTGGAGACCTATAACCATACCTGGGAGAGAGAGGGCAGAAGAGATGAGTGTTTGCTCCTTCTAGGCAATGATAGGGGATATATTATGCAGCTCTCCTGGGCGACGTCTGGAAGCAAATCCTCTCTTTTTCTGCCTCTAAAGCAAGTACCAAACTTGTGCTCTCTCTGTTTCTCCTGGGAAACCAGTGGTGATCTGAGGCATCTGCAGCACAGACTGAAGGAGGAGAATGGTGGTGGTTGCTGGCTTGGGCTTTGGGAGCCCCCACAAAGCACCTGACTGTACAGGGGGAAAATGGGGAATGTCTTTGGTTGACCTGGACAGTGTCTAATGAGTGATCAGAGATCAGCTCTTAAGTGGACGTGGTCTGGGTGGGACTGGTGGGTGCTCAGGAGCTCTTGCAGGCAGAGGCATGTCCTTGGCTAGAGCACTGGCTGCTCCCTGGGGCTGCAGGGATGGTCACCTCAGGGGGTGGGCATGACCTCCCAGGGAGCT
>NW_010419511.1:16901-33030 GCF_000710305.1 Buceros rhinoceros silvestris | reverse complement strand
CTGAACCTGGTCCCTTGGGCTTGCTTGGCTTTGCAGTCGGCTTCATGGGGATGCTCTGGTGCATGTCTGTGCATGTAATTCCATCTCTACAACCACAAAAGCAGTTCTCAGGCAGCCTTTACCCCTATGGCAGCAAATACTAGTACGTACATGTGTGTGTATGCGCTTTGCCCTGGAGGAGCAGTGGAAGCTGGGTGCTGGCTGCAGAGCCCTGTGATGGGTCGCTGCTCTGCTTGGAAAAGGCTGGTCCAGGGTTGAGTTAGTTCTGCACCAGTCAAGTGATGCAATGCCCTTGGCAAGCTGAGAGGTGTCAGACTGCAAGAGCTCATGGTTACCTGACCGAGGGCTTGCAGGAGGAGCTGCTGCTCTGCCCGTGTGGGCTTGCTCACTGCAGCCAGCTCAGACAGCTGGGAGCTGAGAAAAGCTTTTCCAGCTCTGGTTGTGACTTGGTGGCTGAGCCAAGGAGGAGGGCTGGGCCTTGGTTAGCCCCTTGGGCGAATGGGGGAGATGCCACACAGCCAAAAGGCTTCATCAGCCCCTTCCTTCCTTGCAGCCTGCAAAGCCTCTGGCTCAGGGTGCTCTGTAGAGTGCTGTGTGTCTCACACGCTGAGGAGGGAGTGGGGCCGCTGTGAGGCAGGATGGGTCCCTTCCAGCCCAGGTGATTGGAATGGCTCTGCTTTTTGTCCTGAAATGCATCTCTAGCTGTGGTTTATCCTTCCCCGCTCTAACACCATCCAGCTCGTTGGGCTGGGGATTTTGCTCAGGGAACATCCTTGCTGGATGTTTGAGAGAGCTGAAATGTCAGATTGACCTTTTGAGGTTTTTCTTTTCTTGAGGAAGAACGTTTCTATACAATTCATGTCATGAATCAATCCAAAGGGATGCATTTTTCTGCACCAGTTAAATAAAAGACCATTAAGCCTAACAAATGTTTCCCAGCTTGCCTGCACTTTCGCACAGTGTTCAGCTATAAATATGATCTGTGCTTATAACAACATAAACAATGTGCTACTCAAAAGCAGGAGAGACTATATACCTCTCTTTTTATTTTTAAGCTGCCCAAGAAATATACACACAAGTTCCTAATACGTTTACTTAAGCAGGAAGCAGACAAATAGTTTAAGATAACGTTTCAGCCTATTGTAAGTTATGTGCTCTGCAAAGATTGATTCCTTTATGTAGGGATTTTTCAAACATGGGGAGAAAAACTGAAAAATCTTGTCAATTCCTTAATTGTAGGAAAGCTTTGCAGGAATTTCCACTGCATTTCCCTCTCAAAATAACATTTGAGACCACTGATAAGGAGAAAAGGAGATTAAACAGTCCTAATTCTTTTCGTGTACTGTGGAGACTAGTTCCTTTTGCTCTGACCGCAGTGGCCAGCTGCCTGGCTCACTGCTGCTCCCCCCTGCTAGTGAGGAGATCTGAGGGCCGATAGGAGTTTGGAGGCCTGGAGAAGGACGGGGTTGTAGGCAAAGCATATTCTGCATTTGGTTACACCCTGTACTTCTCTTCGGCTCTTTTCCCCTCTCCACTGAAATGTCTTCTGGCTGACATCACCAGTGAAATGGGACATCTGAGTGACTAGTAAATGATACGGTACTTGAGTGCTGGCAACTGATGAAGCCTCATCTCTGGCAGGGTGACCAGTGGTCTGCAGGCATAGCCTAAGGAGACCAGCAGAAACCCTTCTACAGGCTGTGGAAGGGCTGGGTGAACTTCTCCATCTGTGAAAGCCACCCCAGATTGGGGAAATGACCTCTTCTACTCCAGCCTGCCTACGTGTGAGAGGGCAGTTTGGGAGTTGTCCCATACGTGATCGTCCCTGGCTGGAGGGATGAGTCTCCATTGCCACATCCTTCCCATGGCTGTGCAGCAAGGTCTAGGGCAGACCTTCTCCCCTCTGTCTTGCCGCACTCTGTGTTACAGGCTTCCAAGGCGAGGAAAAACAGGCTTCCAAGGAGGCTGCTGCACTCCAGCCCTGGGGCACGGTCTCTTGTCCTGCCCCAGCCTGCAGTAAGGGCCGTGACGAGGACTTCATGCCAAAAACTGCAAAATGCAAACCAGCCAACGGGCAGCTCGTTGGAGCCAAATTCTGCCCTGGCCATGCTTGAGCACCCGCAGTGAATTTTATTTTTGTCTCCAGGTTAGTCAGGACAATTATTTAGCCTTTTGTGCACCAGGAGTGCTGCTGTGGTGGGTGGGAGAGCTCCCCAAGCTCGCTGGGTGCTGGGAGCGGGGGGAAGAAAGAAGAACTGTTTAACTTGCGAGATGCTTAGATGGGCTACAAATAGCTTGGCGGGTGCATATTCTTCACTCTCATCACCCCGGTGCGTGTCTCGCCCAGCACCATGGGAACCCGGAGGGACCACTGTCTGCGCCCATGGCAACGGCTCCTCGGGTGTCATTCCTCCTCAGCTCCCGATGCCGAGCAGGGCAGTTGCAGTGGCTGGAGACCACAATGAAGGTAAAGAGGAGAAGCTTGGGACTTCTGGTGTCAGGAGTAAATTAAAGCTGGGTGAAGAATGAGGATCTGATGGCGGTATCCCCAGCCTGGGATCCTGTCCTGAGTCGATGGGGACACTCAAAGCCTGAGGAGCAGCTTTGTAGGGTATCCTAAATCTGAGGGACAGCATTCTGATAGGCAGATAAAAGGCAAGGATGTATAAGGAAATAATTGTGATGGGGCTGGAGTCTAATTAAAATGGGATTGTTGGTCACAAGTGAAAAGAAAAATACAGCCTGAGAAAAGGCAACTGGGAGCAAACAGATGGGATGAACTCTGACCCCTCCAGCTGGAAGGGGAAAGGGAGGTGGTGGCCAGCTCTGTCCTCTGCCAGGGCCTGGGGACGTCCTGGAGGCTGATGAGCAGGACTGAATGCAGCCTACAGCTTGCTTCTTCAGAGTGGGTTCCTCCTTGGGATCATCCTTCAGCAGCATGTGAGACCTACCTCTGGCAAGCAGGGAAATGAGGTGCTTTAGACAAGTTCTGCAGTGCCCAGCAAGGTGCATGGCATGCAGAATCCATGACTGCGGTCATCAATGGGACTAGAGGAGATGGTGTAGAGTTTGCTTGCCCAGCTCTGTGGATAGCAGTCCTTTTAGGCCGCTGTTCTTACAGCTTCCTTAGGCTGTGTTGACCCCTCAGCACAGGGATGTCCTAACTGCCTTTGCAAGGGCTGACCCCAGCCTGAGGCACTTCATTAAATCCCCTGGGCCTCTCCTCCCTTCCAAACACCATCCAAATTTGGAAAACCATTTTATCTGGTCCCTGGCGCAGCACCACTCTGGGTGTAAAGTCATACAGTGTCCTTTTTCCACCCCGTGATGTGGTGTAAACACAGCAATGGGTGCAGTGACCCCAGCTCGGCTGCAGCCTGTCACAGCAGGGTTTGCACAGAGCTCCGACGTACCATTCCCCAGCAAGGAGGATCTGCTGGGGGTGATGGTGGGAGCTGCAAGGGATGGAGAACGTGTCCTGCTCCCCGCTCGTTTTGGTGCTGACCCTGCAAAGGGCTTGGGGCTGCTCGCAGGAGCCGAGTAACTGACACCGGGTGCAGCAACTGCACAACCGCTCTCATTAGGGCTGTTTGTTTTTTGCAGTGAACTGTGTGTCATTCTGAAAACTGATACCAGAGGGAGAAAACAGTGTCCTTTCTTCCCCCACCTCCTCATGGAAATGAAGGGGCAGCATATATTTACTCGTAAAGAGATACGGGTGAATTGGTGAAATAATAAAGGAGCTGTTAAAGAAGCAAAAATTCTCAAGTAGGGAGAATAAGTAAGTGTTTTATTTTTTCCCTCCCATTCTGCTCTTACTAAGCACAAATATAAATAAGCCCGGCAGTAAGGGATGTGTCCCTGTGGTGCCCACGTGGGCTCGTGACTGAGAGAAGGTGGCCCAGGCAGCGCAGAGCCAAGTCTGGCCATGCTGGCCTGTGGACGAGTCCCCTCAATCACTCAGCTGATAACCGACAGCCTTGTAATCCCGTGGCGATCGCCACTGAACGGACGGATTGGAGATGTGGGTTGGATAAGTACCCAAATTTCCTGATTCTTACAGCAACGTCAGAGCTGGTGAAGGAAGCTTTGCAGGAAACGGGCCATCTCTGAAGGTTTCTGGTGCCTTGTACTGCTCCTCTGACTGATGCTATGAAAGGGCATGTCACTGGAAATACCTGAGGGCTCCGTTTGCATTTCCTTCTTCACTTGTAAATACCCCCAGCTTTGCATGGAGCCCTCCTTTAATCAAGCCAATGGTGACAACAAGGGTACCAGGGCAAAGTAAAAACAAGATAAAGGCAGGAGTGACCTCCAGCAGGCTGAAATGACCGTGGTGAGCAGTGCTGTGGTTAGACAGTCAGTGTGCCCAGCACCCTGGCACTGCGAGGCAGGGCACTGTGTGTTTCTCCACACGTTCCTGGGGTTTGCACTCGCTTTACTGCAGTGCCTGTCTCGTGCCTAGATCCATCGGGCTAAATGCCCCGTGTCTGCAGGCAATGACAAAGCTCAAAGGGAGCTCTAAGCATTTGCTCTCTGTTTTGGTTTAGTCTAATTTTGGTTGAACTTCTCCCTCCGTGCCCTACCTACCCACTCCTCTGCTGCTTCTGTCCGCCGTTGCTCAGAGGTGCCGCCAGCGCTATCTCAGAAAGGAGCTGGAGTCAATGTCCTGATAAAGGAGCTAGTGTTTGTCCAGTGTAAAGCATCGCACTGTTCCCAGCTGTATTGTTGTTCTTGGCTTGACAGTTTCTTGCTGCTTTCTAATTTGAATCCAAGCCCTGGTTCCCAGATTTCTGCGATGGTCTGCCCTGGCACAGCCCCAGCGTGTGCCAGCCAGGGGGGACCCTGGCCCTGGCCGGGGGTCTGCAGGCTGGCTGCTTGGTGTTCACTCTGCTATTCATAGCTCTTTGCTTGGAGTAAGGAGGGCACGTGTGTTTAGTGAGATGGCTAAGCTAGAGTGGCAAGGGGCTGGTGGACAAGATTTTGTTATGATCTTGGCTCTGCAAAGAGCATCCTGCACGGGAGTGCTGCTCTCCGGTGCTGGAGATGTAAGGCAAGATGAGGATGATAACCCTGGTCTGTTGTGTAGGAACATTCAGCAGTGAAGGGACTATTTCTCAGCAGTGCTAGAACCAGTGTAAAAGTGTCTCTTTTCATTTTCCCTTGATTTTTCTTTGAATTATTTTTTCCCAAAGCTTTTCATTTTCTATGTGGGTCTAAGTGCACAGAGAGCATATTTAAAATCAGACTCTGTAGCTTTCAAAACAAGCCATAATTCCACACCTTGATGTGGAATCAGTAATTTAGTCATTTCAGCTGGGTTTTAAATATGTTTTGAAAGTGAGTAAAGGAACAAATTATAGGAGAAATGTGCCAGCCTTGGTGGGCAGCACCTGCCAGCCCGTGGGCTGTGTCCAGCACAGCAAAGCTCTGCGTATGGAGGAGCTCGAGTGAGGAAATCTAGCATCTAAATAATGGCGTGATTCTCCTACTGCCTTTTACAGATGCAGGAATGAGAGCCCAAATGAGAGAAATATCAGGGGAGGAGAAAAAAAAAATACTTGGCTCAGGCTAGGTAAGGGAAAACTTTGGATACGAAAGAACTGTGCTGCTGTAGTGGCTGATTCAGCCTGGTATCCAGCCTGGAGGAGGATTCTGGCACCTGGCTGTTAAAATGCTGGACTTTTCTGTGGAAACAGTTACTACTGACTTTCCCGTTCACAGTTTACTTTACCCATTCATTAGTTCCAGGTGAACCCAGGTTTTTCCATAGTAGCTGCCCAGAACGGTTTTTCTGAAGGCTGGTCCGGATAGGTTGGTGTGAAGGAAGCTGGATTTGCCCTAGTTAAAAACAAATGGTATTATATGTCGATGGAGCAAACCTGCAAAAACGACAAGTATCAGGCGTCCAGGCTGGGTTAATTAAGTCACCTCTCCTCAGATAAACACCCCAGATTACGGGGATTTCAGAGATGCTCCAATATCATGCTTATGTTGGATGCACAGCAATGTTATCTCTGGAAAGCAAATTTAGCTTCCACCGTGGCGTAGAATAATCGTGGGATGTGGGTCAGGCAGGAGTTCTAATATTTTTTAAAATTTTTCATTTTTTTAAGAGCTTTTTGCTTCCGTTCTTGAAACATGCTTGTCCTGTGCTAATTACTACCGGACCCTGCACCCAGTGACGGCTGTTTATCCTGGGTGATCTGCATGGCACACCCAAACTTAGACCTTTCTTACAGGTTCCCTGGTTAATTCTGGATTTACGCCAGAAAGGTGCAGCTAATCCTGTGATTTCACTGGGGTTTCTAGGCAAAGCAGCGACAAATCTAGACATGTAGAACTCATCTTTATGCACTGTGGTGTCATCCGTGGTTAAAACCAATAAAACTACAACAAAGCTATATCTGATTTGTATGGAAACAGATTTTAAATTGTAGTGCGCAGTGGGACAGGGATGGGGCTGAAATGTGTGTAGAGCCTTACATAAATCACCACTCAGCATTGCTGTGCTTCTGTGAGCAATCCCTGCTTCCACAGCTACGCTGATGTCACTGATGCTGCGTGTACAAGTGCATAAGCAAAAGCCATATTCATGATGAATTCCACCCGAGGAGGCGGCGAGAGCAGCGCCTGCCAACCAGGAGGATGAGGTCATTGCAGGAATTCTTTACATTCTGCCTTGTGCATAGGGTGCCCGAGCAATGAGAGTAAAACTATAACAACGACGAACAAATGGGAAGCTCTAAATGGCAGCACTGGGTCTGTTGGGTTTTTTCCCCCCTCCATGTTCCTCAGCAGAATATTTAACATAAACTGTTAAATTAGGTTCAGTCTTGATGGAGACTATACAAGTCCTACAGACAGCTCTGTTGCTCATTAGGAGTGAGTGTATAGGGGGCTGCAAAGGCTCTGGCCTCAGCCCCTCGGTACTCCCGGTGTGAGCCGCTCTGAAGCTCTGCCATCCGTGCTGTGACTTATTAACCATAAATAACAGTAACTCTGTGAGTACTGAAACTCCTAGAGCTCAGTTTACTGTTGAGTGGTGTCTGGTGGCTTGTTCAAGTTTTATTAATAGTATTAAAACTGCAGCACGAGCTCTGTCCTTCTTAGATGCTAGAAAATCCAGACTAATAAGAAATGTTGGTGGAGTAGGTTCCTCAGGGTATGACAATCCTGACAAAGCTTTTCTCACCCCGTGGTGGGGGACGTGCCTCACCTCTTCCCTCCACCTCCAGTGATTTTCTGCTGTGCAAAGGATTGATTTTTTTTTTTATGCCATGTCTTTCACTGGGAATGTTAATTAAGCTCTTTTCCTTCTCCCTGCTTTCTCTCTCTGCCCAAACTCGAAGCAAGTTAATGTCTTGGATCCGTAGCCCCTGTCAAAACGGGATATCGAGCTCAGATGCGAGATATGATGAAACAGGCGTACAGCGTGACTCCCTAAATCCTGTTTCATTTGGAAAGTAGGATAAAAGACCTTAGTAATAAATGTGAATCCTTGTGATTAGTGAGCCAAAGAGCTTTTGTTTTGCTCATGGCTGTCCTGTGGGCAAAGCGTGTCTGTATTTGACAATTTTGTTATTTACTGCTGTTTATCTTTCATTTCTAATATGAGAGGCTTCACAGGTTTTTCCATAGATATTGGGACCAAAAGCAACTTTAAATCACCCAGGCTGTGACCTCCTGTACAGCGCGGGCCAGAGAATTTCAACCCTCACTGAATCCAGTAACTTGCATTTGACAAAAGCAAGTCTTCCAAACCCATCCAGCCTTGATTTGAAGGCAAGGCATGGTCGCTGCCTGGGGAATTGCGAGGAAAATCAGGCGCCTGCAGCCGCCTTGGTGATTAAAGTTAGTCTCAGCGGACGGCGGGGGGGGAGCGACACACACACAACAACCCAGGCTTGTTGGAATGTTTTGGCAGCTCTAGTTTATGACCTTGTGCTGTTGGTATTATCCCCTGGTGTTTAGCAGCCTTCTCCTGAGCAGCCCTTGCTCTGGGTGTTTGCTGCTCTCGGTGCTCAGGTGTTTTGGGAGATGCCAGGCAGGTGGAAGCTGGTGGGGCTGGATGGGTTCAGTGGAACTCTGGCTTTTCTTCTTTTAGTCACAAACGGGCACTGCAAGGGCTGTGTAAGCACCTCCGCACTGGGACACCTCCAGAGGCTCCATGGTTTCTCTCGTTCTCCAGGAAAAATTAAGGTGCTGCCTTACTCCCTATCCTTGCAGGACTCTTATCTACTTGGATCTGAGCTGAGGCCATGGCTTCTTTTAGGGAGGTTCCTCAAACAACTGCCAGATGGCAATTGCATTTGATTCCTCCAGTCGGCTGGCTTTGAACCACTGACAACAGAGTAATAACTGCATATTCCTGTTCTCTAAACCAGCCAAATCCTGAGCTGGGCTTTCTTCCTTCCTTGTCCAAATGTTTGAACAAGTGAAGCCAAGTTTTCTGTATTTTCACGAAATAATATTGCCTTGATTCACGTAGAAGTTAAATAAACATGTAAAAAAAAAAAACGCACTGTGAAGCAGGCTCAAATGCAAAGCTGAATTCCCGTGGTCCTTGGTCTCAAGGATCTGGTGTCTTGACCTCCTCCATGGCTGGGCAGGATGCCTTTGGTTCTCTGTCTTTCAGATGGACAGGCTGCTGTCATTTTCCCACTTCCACGATTTTACAGGAAAGGTTCAGGACAAGCAAGAATAGAAAGGACTTCCAAGGACCGGTTAGCACCTGAAGCCAAAGGGTTCGATGTTGTTCGTGTTTAGATCTTTAAGCCTCAACATCCTGGTGGTAGAAATGCCTTTCTTGACACCCATCCTCAACCTCCTTTGCTGCAGCCTTTGCACCTGCTGCTTGTCCCTTCTGGAGTAAGTGCTTCAGCTCCTAGGCTTGAATGCTGTTATGTTTCCCCTTGGTCTCTCTCAAAACCAGAGAAAAGTCACTTTTTGGGGAAGTGCAGCTGTTAAACGGACTGAAGTTGGAAAAACCTGTCTCTACCCCAGACCTGCCATGGTGATCCTGGGCAAGTTCTTCCTTCTTGGTTTGGCTCTTTCATTTTTTCTACTGATCAGCAGTCACATTCTGTGAGATTCTCTCTCGGCATCCAGCTCTGCTTTTCAAGTGGGACATTTCATATTGGAATATGTGATTTCCGATTTTTTTAATATTTTTTTGGCAATATTCTCATCTTTCTGTGAACTTATAAACAACACCTGCGAAGATTAAAGAGCCTGAGCTGACAGCAAAACAAAGAGCTACACCGTTAATATTTTTTTGGCAATATTCTCATCTTTCTGTGAACTTATAAACAACACCTGCGAAGATTAAAGAGCCTGAGCTGACAGCAAAACAAAGAGCTACACCGTCTGTGCTGGCTGGTTGCTCACTCCTTCCTGCCGCTGCCTGCCCTCTACTGGGGGTGCATGTAGCGCTCGTCTCTTTCCTCCTTGGAGGAAATGTCTCCGTGTGCTTCCCAAAGCCTCAGGCTGTGAGGGTGCTTTAGAAATAAATCATCCTATCACCCAATTGCTGTAGCATTTAATTACCCCCTACTTGATGGAGATGTCTGGAAACAGAAGGGATTCCAGCAGCTCTCCCAGTGTCTAAACGTTTGAACTACATTGTGTGCTTCATGCTCCGTCCTTTGCCACCCTTCCAACATCTGCCTGTCTCGTACTCCCAGTACAGTATTGCTGCCAGCTGAATGCTCGGTTCGATGATGATGGTCTGTCAAGTACTTCTAACCAGGGAAGGTGACTGCACGGCAGGAGGGAACAGTGTGCACTTGCTGAGCACCACGCTTTTGAAGAACGATGGAGCTAATAGGCATGATGTCACCCCCAAATGAATAGAGATTTCAAGCTCTCAGGTATTTAGCCCTTCACAGACTTAAATTTAGTAATATATTTTAACTCTGATTAATGAGCTGCGTGAAACACAAGTCTCCTTACCTTCACCTGTGCTGCACCGGTATGGTGTTCTCTTGCAGCTGACTGTGCTCCAGGGGATGGGCAAGCAGAGGCACGCTTAATTTCATGACCTCACGCAAACCAATTACTCCATTTACAAGCAGCATTATGCTGTGCTGAGTCAAAAGCCAGTTTTACAGCATTTTAACACCAGGAGTTAATGTTTCTTTTCTTTCCCTTTCAAGAAAGGAGCTGTCATTCATCCTTTTCCTTCTTGTAACCTGCTAGATAAATCTGTTCTGACTTTTCTGGAGTGCCTCGGTGAACTCCCCTGCAGATTTAGGCTGGTGTAATGAGAGAATTTGGGTTACCTTTCTTTCCCATCAGTGTAGTAACTAAGTGTGTGTGTTTTCTCTTTTTTCTACTTTTAAAAAAATCACTTCTAACTTTATTGAAAGGCTGGGATGCAATCATGGGGCTGCATCTCTAATACTAACACCAGGAGCACCCAACTCTGAAGCACCTTTCAAAGTCCCAGCTGCTGTATTTGACTCTGTTTTCCTGAGGCATCTAAATTCAGAGGATTATCCAGAGTTTATCCAAACTCATTAGAAGCTCTTGGTCTGAACTGAGATCTGGAGGCTGCACAAAATTAGAAGCAACTTGTATGAGGTTTCCACTGCTCCTTGGTTTTGCCAGAATGGAGGCACAAAGAGATCAGCATCTCTTGCAGTATTAATGGCTTCAGGTACATGCCAAAGCCAACAAAATACAGAGATGAGCAAAAATGCTGAAATAAAGCACAGGAGGAAAAAGGTACCTTGATGTTTTCAACCCTCAGTGAAGGGCTGGCCTGAGTCTGGCTGGTTTAACTTTAGACTATTTGCTTCATCTGCTGAATCCTAGACCAGAGGCCCCAGTGGATGCCAGAAACCAAACCCTGATCGCAGTGTGGCTGCTGTGAGGAGTGGTGGGGCCCTCAAAGCTGTTTTGAGGACCTTGTGTTCCTTCTGCAAGGGAGGGACAGGAGATGGCTTGAACTTTGTCCAAATCATAAGGTCAGCCCCAACGTTGGAGTTTGTTTTGTTTGGGTGTTTCTGTTTCCAACCTTATGTCAATAACCGAAACAAGGCCGAGTTCCTCCTTGGAGCACGTGAAGTGGTTGTGTCGGCTCTCTGGGGTCTTTCAATCCACCCGTTAGTCTTTGCGGCAGCAGTGAACCGTTGCACCAGGCCACGTTTGCTTTGGCCAAACAGGGTGGCTACTGGAGCAGCCTCAGCTTTTCGAAATTCCAGCTGCTTCTGCACCCATGAGGAATGTGTGCTGATGAGCGCTTGATCTAATCATCATCCTTCGGCCAGGGGTTGTAATTCCAGCATTTCTGCTCACTTGCTCCATTCCCCACGTGTTTGGCGTGATGGTCGCTGTGGTTGCAGGAGGAAGGTGAAGAGCTTTCTCTGGGACAGTGAACCTCCCAGTATCCAGAGCAGGCCAAGAAAAACTTTGCTTCTTTTGTGTGTGCCATATTAGTGGTAGCTCAATAACCCATTCGCCCTTCGCTTTGGCTGGTAGCTGTGGAGCTGTCACTTCCTCCCCTCCTCTTTGAGATGAGAAATTCATGTGGAATTAAGCACGTGTGGCTGAGAGGATGCCTTTTGCTGGAGGTGGGGACTGGGCTGTTATCTTTGCTAACTGGGAAGTTATTTTTGACTCTGTTCTGCAATTTCATTTTCCTATGTGATGGTGTGGGAGGAGATTGGATTTATGCAACTGTTCTCATTCAGCTGCTTTTTGGGTGATGGCCAATTGGCCCCAGTCTGCAATGAACCAAGGTTTCCTCAAGCGAAGAGAAGGGTGAAGCAGAGGAAGGACAATCAACTGGGACCCACCACCTTCCCCGGTCCACGTGGTTTTCCTCTTGCTCTCCATTTGGAGGTTCCAGAAGGCTTTTCTACTTACACAAGCCCTGTCTGAGGGAAGCTCGGAAAGGGGAACTGATGCACAAACAGGTGAAGCAGCTTTAAATGCAAGGCCAAGGGTCCGTTTGGTGGGGAAGGCAACCGCACTCAACGGTGCAGAACGACGTGGTGGCAAGGGGCTGCCTACATAGAGGAAGACATAGTACCTGGGAAAGGCAACAGGAAAACTTCTTGGGTATGGGACTGCGGAGTTTGGGACTGCTGAGTTTGGCCCTGCAAATACTCCTATTGTTGGTTTTGTGGTTTAATCCATGGGCCCTCTTTAAAAATAAGAACTTTCTTCAAACAAACAAAGCTCCCTCTTCTCCTGCTCCGTCTGGTCTCTTCATCTCCAGTGAATAGCTCTTGGCTTGCCCGGGTCCTCCTCCCCGCTGCGGCATGGCACAACTCCCCTGTCAGCAGCACATTGTTCTCATTGACTTTTATTATTCCATGGGCTAAATTACTGTGTGCTTTGATCTCCTGTCGGACTGACTGCTCAGAAAGGGGGGAAAGTTTGACTCCCTTCCGTTTTTTGCATCTGCCTCACTCGTGCAGGGAGGTCAGGCTATGGAAGGAGATAAATGCTAGGGAGAGAGTGAGAGGTTTTGGAAGTCTTTGGGAGAGAAAACACTCTAGGTATGTCAAGGTGAAGTCTCAAGGAGAGGTTAACTGCTCTACAGCTTTTGTCCAACCCTGTGCCATGGTACCACCCATCCTCACGAGCAGGGTGCCGTGGCACAGGTGCTGGCAGTGCTCGGCAGAGAAGGCAAATAAGGTTTGGAAAGAGTCAAGGCTATAACATTTGTGGGTGGTGGGGAATGGATGCTGCTGTCCCCAGGGCAAGACTCACTCTGCCCTTAGACTGAAACTTGTCCTGTGGGGTCTGCTGAGCTGCTCGTGGGGACGCTCCGGCAGTAGCTCTTCCCTTGCTCAGGCAGGTCCTTTTGAGCCCTGCTCTTACTGTATGTCTGGTTTTTCTCCTACCCCCATACCCGTTCATGTTTTTTGCTTCCTAAGGTTCTCTATAGGCAGGTGCCACCTCCTCCCTCTCCCGTGCACGGGGGCACCAGGGATGACATATCTACCACTGCTGTTGTGCTTAGTGCAAGAATGTAATCTGGAAAAGACTTCTGAGGCGACCCTTGGCAAAAGGAATGTTGGGTGTGGATCCCACTGCTTCCAGGGCAGCCTCTAAGCTGAGGAGCCGTTCTCCTTGCCAGCTGAGTTAGTTTAACACTGGAGGGACTGGCCAGGGCAGAACTGGTGCAGGAGGAGGGTAAGAGGAAAGCACCTCGCTTCCACACTTGCCCAATATACAAGTTGTTAGGTTCATATTGCCCTTGGGTGTTAACTTTTGTGGAACATCTGAGCTGCTGGGGTTGTGTAAAGCTTAGAGTGCTTTCAGGGGGAAGTTGTTGGAGCATGTGGAAGGAGGTGGTGTGTTTATGGATAATGAACGCTGGTCTTGGGACTGGTAAAATTCACACGTGGTGCAGATTGCCAAGGGCTCTGCTAAGATAGCTCCCCAAATGCAGTTCTTGTGCTGTTACTGCAGTTCCAAAGCACTTGTGATGGTGGGCAGTGCAACTGGGAGGAGGTGTTGCTCGGAGCTTTGGAAAAACAGCTTTGGGCTCAGCCAAGAGCCCCAAGGTTTCCTTGGAGATAGGAGAGAAAAGAGCCCCTGAGCAATGTGTTTCTATGACCACAGTAACTTCCTCTGACCCCTGCCTGCTCATCAGCAGGCGGGGATGGTTTGAGCCAGTGAAAATAACTCCAGTACACATGATGTTAATGACCCCTCAAGAGGCTCAGCACCACTCAACAGCCTTTTAATCTCCTGGCGTCAACAGAGGAACAGAAGAGCTTGGAGAAAGTGTGCACATTATCACATTGTAGAGCAGCTCCTCAAAATCTGAGGTTCTAAAAGCACTTAAGCCTTCCCTGCGCTGTTCCAAAAGAGACGTTTTTAAACCTCAAGTTAATTGTAGGTCAGCACAGTTATGTGTCCCTCAGTGAACTTACGGTGTCCTGTTACTGCTCTTTAGGAACAGTGTGTGGTGTTTTGCTTCTTTTAAAGATCCCATCGCTTCTGTCAGTGATTTTTCAAGCTTAGTCTGACACAAAAGCAATAGTGATGTAAACGGAGATAATGTCATTTGTCTGAGTTGTATTCCCTTATTTTAGGTTGAACCCAAAGACAACATAATGGCCAAACCCCATGGCAGACCCCTATGAACTGGCTTGCTGGAAAATGAACCAGGCTTTGTATCTTGATTACTCGAAAGTAGGAGCTAAAAGAATTTCTGGATGCTGCATGTCCTGTTTGCAGATATTATGATCCCTGAAAGAAGTGAATTTTCTTTATAAAACCTGAATTTGTTTACCATGCAAATGCATGGTCCTGTCTATTCTGCAGCCCTCCAAGCAGAACCTGGGGACGTGTTCATAGGAGTTGTCTCCATGCAAACTTCCAGCTCCCCAGAAAGGAGAGATCTGGGATGTGGAGCTATGAACTGCTGGACGATAACACTCCAGGGTAAAGCCAGTTAGCCTGGAGAACACAGACAGCGATGAATAAGTGCCCTTTACGAAGAAACACCTCTTTAGCTCTCGACTGACCTCTTGGGTTTTCTTTCCACATGGTGTCTGGTTCGTTGTCTTTGTGTAGTTACTTGGTAGATATTACTCCTTAATACTCTTGTGAGCAGTGCAACACTTGGTGAGGGTGGGCTGTTGCTGGTTTGCATGATTATTTGCAGATTGATAGCAACCAAGGCCTCGCAGTAGGACCACGATCCCACTAGGCTGCATGTTCCAGAATGTGTAGTCAGACTTGCAAGCTGGCACCTAGATTCACCAAAGCCCTTGGAAAAATGCTTATGTCCTGCTGGAATAAGTGAAACTTGCTGTTCTTTGAAGGAGAGTTTGAGCATAAGGTTACCTTAAAGGAAGTGGTTGCTGAGTAGGGATGTGAGAAAGTAAGAGTGCTTCACGATCCCACTAGGCTGCATGTTCCAGAATGTGTAGTCAGACTTGCAAGCTGGCACCTAGATTCACCAAAGCCCTTGGAAAAATGCTTATGTCCTGCTGGAATAAGTGAAACTTGCTGTTCTTTGAAGGAGAGTTTGAGCATAAGGTTACCTTAAAGGAAGTGGTTGCTGAGTAGGGATGTGAGAAAGTAAGAGTGCTTCTGAGGAGTGCTTTCCCGTGATCCAAAACGCTCTTTGCTTTACGTGTCTGGACTGGTCAGTCCAGCTGTGCTTGTGGGTGTGGAACAGCCTCATCTGTGTGAGGCACAGATGTGTTTCCTCTGTGTCCGAGCACCTTTTAGTGTAAGAGAACTGAGCACAGCCTCAAGCACAGGACTTACTCCACCATGACACCTGCCTTTGTTAGGGATCATAAAAGGGCTCAGTAGAAAACTGTTCACCTTCGCTCTTGACTCTCGCGCTCTTATTCTCTTGAGTAAATAGCTAGCTGCTGCTCTTGGTGGTGTGCTGTTGAAGTGCTGACAAAGGAAATGACACCCATGTCCACGTAAACCCTCTAACAATGTGAAAATAGCTGGGGCGAAACGCTGCCCCCAAGATCTGCTCTTCTCTGTTTAGTGCACCCTTATTCTGATGAGGAAAAAAAGCCATAGCCTTTTATTTCTTTTTATAATTACGATGTTTTCCTGGAGTTTGAAAGCTTTTGACCTTAGAGTGCTCTATTTATAACAGCAGGACTGTATATTTTTAAAAGCCTCGAGACACACGTGTGCTGAGGAGTCAGAGATGCTCTTTGACTCAAACTTCTTTTTTTGACCTCTGCTAGATTAGCAAAGATATAATTTGCAACACGACCGCAAGAATCGAAAGTCTCTTTTTATTAAAATCTTCGGAAATGACCTCACTAGGGAGTTTGGACAAGAATGCATAGACAAGAAACTGTACTGAAGCGCCTTTTGAGAATTAACGCACAGAACCGGTGAGAATGTGGATGTATTGGGGGCAGAACCCATTCATTAGGCTGCGCAGCTAGAGAGCTAAAAAGAAATGAATAATAGCTGAAGGACTTGAATATATAAATAGCATTAGGCCAGTATCTGTTTAAATTGGAACTATTGAGCAAAGTATTTCAGCACATGCTCAAGTGAATACTTGAGCATTTTCATGGTTTTACCCAATTTGGGTCCAAAAGTGACTATTCCAGTCATCTAATTATATTTCCTCCCAACACTGGCCAAAGAAATTAATCTCCTGGTTTTGTCTTCT
>NW_010419511.1:14950-16805 GCF_000710305.1 Buceros rhinoceros silvestris | reverse complement strand
GCTGAAGCTTTAGCATGTATATTGGAGACACCCAGCTTTGGTTGCTGGAGATGCTGTTGTTGATTACTTTCCTGTTTTGGGCAGTTGGGGAACACCACCTAAAAATCATTACTGAAAATGATTGGTTTGGGCTTTTCTTCCCTGCCTCCCACACTTGTTGCTCTGTGCTTTGAGTCGTTTGGTGGCGTGGGGGACTTGCTGATTCATTGGTTTTACTCCTGCAGCTGTACCTGGCTTAATTAAGATTCCAGGGCAGGCAACCAAGTGGACAAGCTGCACAGCAGAGGAGGGACAATATTTAGCTTGGTCCCACAGTTACCGCAGGTCTGTTACAGCTGATAAATTTAGCTGTTGCCTCGTGAGCACATGGCACCGTGGTTTGCTGCAAGAAAACCTTCAAGTGCTAAAGCAAAAGGGTGGAGTGATGCTTGTGAGAAGCCAGAGAGCATCTGTGAAAACAAACAAGTTTGTGACCATTTACTGGAATAAAAATAGTGAGTCACTGTGGTAAGACAGCAAACACTTTTAGAGTCAAGTGCTATTCCTTTGGAGCTCTGTAAGTTTTGTAGGGAGCCAGGGCTTAAATTCACCGTATGATTAAATTAAATACAGTGCTCTGAGCTCGCTGGGCTAACTGATAAAGCTCTGGCCGTCTTGTCTTCTGGTGAACAAGGAACTGTAGAGAAAGCTCTGAATGGGTCATTTTTGCTTTTCTGCCGAGAGACACTGTCATATCCAGAATTTCTGTGTCAGGAACTTTGAATCGGAAACGGTGTTCTGCCAGGCTTCCTGGCATTTTAAAGCGAGGGAGCGGGTTAGCTCAGACCCTCTCCAGAATGCGTAGTTCGCGCTGTGGTGGATCCAGCACTGCTCCTTAACAGGCTGCCGGGTGCCGCAGCCCCAGGAGCTCTCTGGTGCGAGGTAAGGGCTCCAGCTGAGCTCTTGTGGGTGTCTGCCGTGCAGCTGTTTGCCTTTAAAAAATAAAATTTGGTACTGGAATGATACTATTCAACATAAAAACTTGGCAGTCGGGTATACCACCCACTTGGAGTCCTCGGAAGCTGTGAAGGGCTGGGGCTGAAGTGCTTTGCCAGCCTTGTCCTGAACCTCTACCGATGACGAGAGTTTTGCCGAAACTGAAAGGGGAGAGCACGAGGCGGCGTGGCTGCGCCAGGTCTTCCTGGCGGGATGTGCTTTTAGACTAAACTACCTGAGGCATTATGGGACAGCAAGTAAACCCGGAGGTGGGGGGGGACCTGAGATTTACAAACTGAGGGCACGGTGCAAAACAGTTGCCAAGCATGTAATCTCTGCTTATTATCTCCCTAATATACATCATCTGATTCAGTGCCAGCATGCACTTCCGCCTCTCCATCTTGCTACACCCCCCCTTTCCTGCTTGTGCAGAAGATAAAATGTGTTGTTGTAACTGCAAATGGGGCCCCTGGGACTGCTCCCAAAACCTTGGCAGAAAATTGCCCTTCGTCTCTGCAGATTGCCTCTGACATCTCTGGAGTCTAAAACGTAAAATAAATAATTTATATTTCATATATATACACACATTTAAAAATTCTGTAAATGTCACATTGCACATCCAAGAGAAAAGTACTAACCATTTCATGCTGGACACATGGCTTAGTGATCGAATGTCAGAGTTTCCTGTGCGTGCTTTTCACAATTTCCTTTCCACACTTGCCATAATCTCGTCGGGACCTCTGGAAGCTCGCATAAATGGAGGTTTCTCTTATGGGTTAGTGTCAGTTGGTCCCAATTTTGTTTCTGCTCTGGGTCATATTGACAGGAATCCTGAGAGGTTGGTGGTTTGTCTTTTGATTGCCCTGCAGCATCCAGCACA
>NW_010419511.1:14088-14801 GCF_000710305.1 Buceros rhinoceros silvestris | reverse complement strand
AGCCTTTGGGCGTCCCGTGCTCCAGCAGTTCCTGCTCTTTAGGGCTGTGCTGGTGCCAGTGTGTAATAACTAAATGCTGTGGCTGTGATATTGCAAACGACGTTCAATGCCAGATAAGTGTCCCTGGGAGGATGTGTGAAGGAATGGGGAGTTTTGAGCTCCCGGCTGTGTTTAAGGTAGTGAGTGTATTGGTGACCTAAGCTCTGGTAACAGCTCTGCTTATTCACAGAGACCCTGAGGTTTGCAGGGAGTTATACTGGTGAAAACCCAGGGAGAAAACCGCGTGCTTGCTCAGTCAGGTCTCTGTAAGGCTGCAGGGATGCTCTCCAGCATCCAGCAGCAGCCGTGCTGGGTCCCTGCTGCTGCAGAGCAGCTGGTGCCTGTGACTTGTGAGACCTGATCCATCCTGCCACATTGCAGCAGCATCTCAACCTATCCTGCAGGGCTCCCTTCAAATTACTAGGCTGGGGGAATCAGCTTTAGGCTGAGACTCTGTGGGGAGGTTTTGGGGGCTGCAGGAGCAGGATGGTGCATGGTGAGGCTTTGAGCTGAAGAAGTGGTCAGGTCCGTGCAGAGTGGGGAGATTGCAAACAGGTCTTCAAGGACAGGGCTGTGTGTGTACAGCCCTTCCCCACTTCTGTAATCCTGGGGAAGCGCTTGACGTGGTGACTTTTGGGCCTGGAAGGGAGTGCCCCAACCCAGCCGAGCTGTAA
>NW_010419511.1:0-13958 GCF_000710305.1 Buceros rhinoceros silvestris | reverse complement strand
CGCATTACGGGTGTGCTGGGGGGAGCTGGGGAAAGAGGCTTATTGCTGAATGCTGAGGCATGAGGCCAAATGCAAACAGGCTGTCCTCCTTCTGAACCGAAGGGGGAGAAGCAACGCCATGATCGCGCACATGCTGGAACGCTCTGATCAGAGGAGAAAGCCTGTGACTCTCAACCTGAGAGGAGCAGCTTCACCTCCCTGCGCTCTTCTCGCAGCATCACATTCAGTGTAGCCGCAGAAAGCAGCCAAGCCATGAGAGACCTGAGGGCACGGCGAGGGGTTCCCCACCTCTTGCTTTGCTCCATGGGGTCCTTTCTGCTGCAAGCAGCCTCTAGAAAAGACAGAGAGGTGCCGAAACAGAAAATATAAAAATCTTGCTGAAAACTGCAGCCCTTTTCCTGGTGGGTGGCTGCTCCGCATTTATAAGGGGCGTCAGACCAGATCTAAGTGGTCCCTTTTGGCCTCCAAGTTTATAGCGTTATGAACGCCTCGCAGCATGCTCTGCGGGGCCTGTCCCTACTCGATAACGTGGCTGGATGAGAGAGTCATTAATCAAACCTGAAATCTGGCAGATTTAGTAATCGTTCCCAAACTTGTGCCAGGTCTGTGAACTTTACAGTATAACCGAGATGCTTGGAGAGTGAACCTGAGATGTTTGATGGTTGCAGGAGAAAAACAGGCTGAACTTGTCAGTTTTGACCCCAAATCAAGGAAAACGTTGTGGTTTTGGCTAAGTGGGGCTTTGTGGTTTTTGTTAACCTGAGGCTCAAAGCAAATGTGTGTTTGTGAGAGGGAGGGGGGAGAAAAGAGCATGGTTTTAAATGGGAATGCTTTTTTGTCATGTTTCTCACTGCTCTCACTTGGAAGAGGGTAAGGCAAGGAAGTGATGGTTTATCTTTATATCAAGAGAGTAAATAATGCTATGGAAATCCTCTTTCATTACTGTGAGGTTCTCATGTCCAGATTCCAAATCCCTCGTAGCCCAACGACTGATCCTTTCTGATCATGTTTGCTTCCCTCCCCCAGAGTCCCTTTATGCCACGTCTCCATTAGAGAAGCAATTAATTCCCTGATGTGAGTTCAGATGGGGGTTAGTGAGGAGCAGAGAGAACTTCCTGGTAGCTCTGGACTCAATTCGTGAAGAGGAGATATTTCCTGTTCAGAGAAGACAAGTGCTCTTCTGCTGTGAAGATCCCGGGGGGGGGAATGCTGCTCCCGTGCTTTGTCCCTACCTTTAATGGCAGCACCACCAATCCTCCAAACTTACCCTGTGAGCCTCGCAGCATTCCCCCAAGTTAAAAGCTGGGACAAAAATTGTTCCTGTGTTGTCTGTTTTTCCATCTCAAAGCATAGCAACTGAGCCAGAAAGTGGGATGTGGGTTTTGCTGTCATCTCCACAGCAAGAAACTTTTAAGAGAAAAAGCTTCTCCTTTGGAGAACCCAATGCTTCCAGTGATTTTAAACAAAGAGCTACAGTTGCTGTTGCCCAGTCTAGCTGTTGCACTCCCTGGGTTTCCCAGCTCTTCCATACAGACTCCAGCTGGGTAGTCGCATGGACGCTCTACCTGCCTGGTGCCTTGCTCTGATGCCGCCTTGGAGAGAGATTCAGCCTCTGATACTGCCTAAGTCTTACTGGAAGACAATGTTTTTTTGAAGATGTGGGTCCCTGGGTGAGGCTTCAATGTAGGCAGGTGACCAGTGATAGTTTCAAAGGTGCAGGATACCCTACTTTGAGAAATTTTTAGCAAGATACAAGTGCTTTTAGTGAAAAATCTCACTGGGCATCGCTGTCTGCATCTCTTAGACTCTATATGACTTTAAGAGTTATTGACTTTATTGTTTATTAGCTTTTTTCTAATGCTCTTGCTCACAGGACACAGATGCTTGTGTAAGTAAATGCAAAATACAGGCACAAGCAAAATGTGCAGGGAAGTCCTTGGAATATGGGTCAGGGCAGAGGTGGCTAAAGGCTGAGGAGGAAACTTCCTGCTCTGGGGACAATAGCATGATTGATGCACCCAGAGAACTGATTTAATCCAGTTGAATTATTTCGTCGTGAGGCATAGAACCACGATAAAGAGGCTTCCTCCTCTCTGGACTGATGCAGGGAGGCAGCCAGATAACAGGATTAATGACCTGAGCCTGCAGTTCAGGTTTCGTCCCCAGTCCCAGTATGAATCAGATGTGACCCTGCTGACATGGTCACAGCTATTCCAGAAGGGCAGGAGTTTAATGAAAGGTGGAATTGAGCCTCCTGATCTCAAGGAGACTGGCTTTATGGGCATGATTAATTTTTCCAAGTCAAACTGATCTTTTGGGCCAGTGAACAAGTCTTTGTTCAAAGCTGGCAGGGATGTGTTAAGAGGAGGAGAGTTCTCTGCTCTGGGATAGACCCCTTGGGGCCTGCTCGTCTCAAATTAGGATGTCATTTATAGGTGACGAGATGTTCATTGTGTGTGCGAGTTGTACTTGACCTGCTGGTTTCAGGCTGGGGGTGTTTATTAGGGTTGGAGCTGCACAATCTCGGCTGCATCCTTCATGGTTGGTGGGGGGTTTTTTGTTGTTCTACTCAGTTTTTTAATGTGTAGGAAATACTGGAAGCAGGGGTGAGAAAAAGAGGGGAGCTATTTTTTTTATTTTGGCCAAATAGGTTTCCTGATCCCATCTGCTGTAGGGCTACAAGAACAGTAGGGCTGGTGCAAGGGTTGGAGCAGGGGCAGACGGGCAGGGGCATGTGGTGGGGAAGGGATCGCTCTTTTTTGGTAGTGGAAGTGTCAATGCTGGACTAAAATGTCCTCAAAGCTGCACCCAGTGAAGTCTTCCTGTACAGAAATGCTCAGGAGGGCTCCTGCAAACTCAGCTGGACACCCTTTTGCCTTCATCTCTCGGAGGTTTCTCTATCTGGAAGGACCCAAGTGGTGCAAACTGGCTGTTCCCGGAGCCTGGCAGGGAGCCCTGGAGAGTGGGCTCGAGCCCTGGAGTATGCATGTGAATGTATGTTGTGAACAGCTCCAACGCACGGGCTGTTTGGATCCACAGCTCTAGCCTTGGCCTCCTTTCGTGATGATCAGAAAGGGGTGGAAAATATTTATACTAACAGATTGTGAGCAGCTGTTTTTAATGAAGCATTTATGTACTAGGAAAACTCTAAATTGCCCCAAAATGGGACACATGTTTTTTATAAGTACACTATTATGAAGAATTGGAGAGTAAGAGATTCTGGATCCAGAAGGCGAATCCTCCTACACTTATTTATTTTAATAAAGAGTTTATATGTTGGAAAGCAACAGTGTAGAAAATAAGTGTGGGGCTTTCCAGAATGCAACCATGCTTCAGAACTGTGGCAGTGGAGAATTAACCTCTCTGCATGCAGCACGTTACTGCTCGATCCTGTGCAGCAATCTGTTTAAAAATGTTTGCACCCCACTTTGAGCAAGAAAATACCCATCAAGTGGGGAGCCCTTCCCGAAGGAAGATGGCATTTGGAAGATGGGTTTGTTGTGGCTTTGGATCCAAATCCCAGCTTTGAAATGCTTTCATTTATCTGCTTTCTTAGCAGATGATTACAGGCGAGGACCCTGATTCATGAAGTCCCGACACATGTCAAATCCCAAAGTGTGTTTCCTAGGCAAAACTGTCAATTGCTTGATGCTGGTGCAAGTCCATTAGAAAACAAGTTGAAGGGGTTTGGGGCCAATACCCTCTCTGTCTGCATGTCAACTCTGTGTCGAGTAGGAATGGAAAATGCCACTTGAAAATTTTTCCTCTTAACAGTACTACTATCTTCTCCAGATCTTGGGAGTCTTTAATTCATCAGAGTGCTGGTGGGAGCACAGGTAAACTGCTTGCAAAGGTGTATATGTCCTCACTGTGGCAATTAAAACTGGAGGACCTGCCTAGAATATTGTGGAGAGTTAAACTTTTCTTACTTATTCAAATAGCATGTGGCCCTGCTGATCTGGGGAGGTTGTCATGGTTATCCCACATCAGCTGATGTCATCTCCTTTTCTGTGGAAAGAAGTGCTTTTCAGCTGACCAGTTCAGGGTAAAGCTGTTTAAAATGCTAAGGCAGCCAGAGCAGCTCGCTGGGGTCTCCGCTATCGGGGAACATGTAAAAGCTGTGAATCAGATGGCACTGCTAAATTGTGGAGGAATTGATGGGGAAACTGGTGTGGACATGCTTGGATGGGGCAGACCCAAAGGTATTGTGGGTACACAATGGTGGCACTGAGGAGAGCAGCAGCGATCGGGATCGCTGGGGAAGCTAATTGAAGCAGTTGAATAGGCGGAAGGAGAAAGGCAGTCAGACATGTACAACAGCACAGAAAAACGAACCACTAAGTTGTTTGCCTTGTGACTTGAAGGTTTTAAACCAGGATAAGGGGACCGAGTGGTAAATGGCTTCGGGATGTTACATGTCAGGTCTGAGGGTCTGTGGCGGGCATCTGTATGTTCAGTGTTTTAGCCTTGCATGAATAACGGCGTTTTGCTGGTGAGGAAGAGCCCTTTGCAGTGCACAGATCCTGACACCATCTGTCTGTCAGATAAGGACAGGCCACGGGGACCAGCCCGCCCGTGAGACAAGCAGCGCTCACTGATGTGCAAAAAATGCTGGGGACCAGAAGTTCCTGATAAAATTCAGGTGAAGGTGTGAGCAGGAGTCTTAAACTCACTTTTGGGGATAGCACGAGAGTGGCAAGGGATATAGTGTGAATTAGTTGAAGATACCACATCAAAAGCACGTGTTAGGGTGTTTTTGCAATGGCACATGCAAGAAAAGCTGCTGGATCTGCTTCAGAGGTAGGAGAGGGCCTTGGACAAATGCTGACAGAAACTGGATCTGGTGGTTCTTAGGTTTTCTTCAGTACCCAGCTGATGGTATGGAAATGTGTTCAGGTCATAGCTGGAGCAATGCGGCCGGGAGGATGCCTGCATGGGCTCTGAGGTCCGGCGAGGGTTGAGGAGACCTTGCTGCAATTTGGGGTGTTGGGGAGTCTCTGGAAACCACAGCACTGCTGGGGCTGAATGTCCTTCTGAGGTTTATTCCATTATCAAATGTAGTTAAAATGGGTCATGAGGTTCAACAGCTTGAGGGGTGGAGGAATGAAGAGGAAGGGACAAAGAAACAGGCAGTGCTGCTGTGTGTGACTCATTTTCTTAGGAATCCTGGCTGGAAAAATAACAATCCTACTCATCATTTTACAATTGTTTTTACAAGCACTTAAACATGGGATGTTAATGTGAAGTGTTGACCAAAATGCTCTGAGCATGAAAGCTTCATTAATCTGGATGAAAACATGTCAAATGATAAGATAATCTGGACTCACAGTCGCAGCACTGTAAACCGATTGCTTGGTCTCAAACCAGTGTCAATGGGAGAAGAAAATGTTTTTTTCTTTTTTTCTTTTTTCTGTCATGGCTGGACATCTATGTCCAAACTTAACGCTTCCAGGCTGGGAGGAAAAAAATGGAGATCCAGCCCCTGGAGGAAATGTGATCAGAGACAGGCTGACTTCCACACACACTCCGGTCCATTGATCTCCCCCTCCCCTCTGCCCTCTCTGTCTGTAGGTTATGGAAACAATGTCTGTCAGCAGCAACTCTGCTTTCTGTGCTGGTTATTAACTCTCTGGCAGAAGGGAATCTGCTCTCCCTTTATGGGGTCCCAAGACCCACAACGAACTTCACAAACTAGAGGGAGTCCCTCCAGGAGCTGCCCGTTTGTACACAAAGCCCGGGCTTTGCTTGGAGAATAAAGCATCAGGACTCAGTAGTTGTGCGAGGGCTGAACAAAGCTAACGAGAAATGCAGAGAATGTCTTTTTAAGCCTGATATTTGAGCAAGTATCAAATGTCTTGCAGAAGCTCAGAGTGCAACCTGTTGCCTGTCGCCCTGTGTTCTAGGACTTTGCACAAGAGAAAAGCATCGTGATTTCAGCTACTGGGCAGTCAAATACTGAGAAAATGTTATCCTACTGGGACAAATCCTGTGAGGAACCAAATTCCTTTGTTTTTCTTTGCCCCTGAAGTTAAAGATTGCTTCAGTGCCACTCCAAGGCACTTTCACCAAAATCCTAACCCTGTGCCAAGAGAGTCAGTAGGAAATCACAGCAGCTCACTCAGTGGCTCTTCAAATTCCCATAGGGAAGATGGAGACATTCTCCAGGGGGTTTCAGATCATGGCAGGGCAAACTTTCAACCCCTCTTTACATTCTGTGTGCCCCAAATATAAACTATTAGACAACTTCTCTCTGATTTCTTGCCTTGAACTGGGCTGTATCCAAGGGTCTGACGGGGTCATCTCCAGCACTGCAATCCACTCACACTTGTGCCCCAAAATAGAATGTTGTACTTTGTTTATTCTCAGGCAGCTCATCCTGCCCTTTCAATTCACACGCTTCTGCTGTGTATTAAGAACTTACTCCTGATAGTGCTGATATATCTTCAGAGAGTTTGAGGGTCTGGTTTCAGGAATGCAGCTGTGAGTCCTGAAAAGCAATATATGATAAAACTGAGCTGGATCTAGGATGGCCCTTCGAAAAACTCAGCATAGCTTTTGTGTAGTGTAACAGGCTGTTGATTTCTCTACATCACCAAGTTGCTTCAGAAAACGCTTCAGCTGTGTCCTTTGGGCTTGTGAACATTCTGTGTTTGCAGAGGTGATGCTCCTGGGGGGTTTATTTGCCTTGCTAGAGTCCAGCAGCCAGTGCAGCAGTTGCTGGGATCTAGCTGGTCTCTGCTGTCATCCTTGCTCTCAAGTTGCTTCCCCACTTGTTTTCGTGTAGGATGTGCCAAGGAGAAGTCAGCAGAAAGAAATCTGCAGTATGTGAGTCAGTGGTAGCTTTCGAGCCGTGCGTGGCAGTCTGTCCTCATCCACGCTGGAGCACGCCTGCTGCAGTGAATCCCAGCAGCACAGGCCCTGGGATGGGATGCATTGAGGCTGAAGGACGCTAAAGATGCTTTGCTGAAAGCTGTGAGTCACGTTTCCGTTGCCAGACTCGGGCTCAAGTTTGAATTTCATACAGATTGTCTGGCTGATGCCTTAAAGGCTGCAAGTCCTCAGAGCAAATCTGGAATCAGTTTGGTTCTGTGTAGAAACCAGGCATGACTGTAAGCTGTGGACCAAACTTCTCTGGCTTTTCATCTCACCCAAACAAGCAGTAAAATGTCAATGTGAAACTTGGTGAGCCTAGCCCTGAGCACAGCCTGTGTCTTCCGTGCTTTTGACTTCTGACAACAAAGCTGGCATCTTTCCATGGCAAATCGTGTGGTGTCTTCACGTTGTAACGGGGGATTGAACTGGATCACGGAGTTTTAGGCAGCATTAAATGGAGATTGGACTGGGGGCTTTGGAAACGTAAAAGATTTTCTGGGTCTGTACTGAGACCCTTAAAGTCTGGCTCCTGCTGCCAAAAACTTGGTCTAGTATATTATTTTGTCTGGCTCTCCGTTTGGAAAACTGCTCTTGGCTGTCTTTCCTCTGCTACCCCTGCAGATGGAATATACGATATTTTCTGTGCTCACTTTACGTATAGAAATTCCTGCTAGTGTTTCTGCTTTCATTTGCCTAAAATGTTCCAGTTAGGTATAGCCAGTCACTTGGCACAGCGTGGCGTTTTGAAACTCTACTAGCTCTGCCTAGGCTCCTCTTCACAGCGTTTCCTAATTGCTGTGAAATCTTCCTCCTTACCCTGCAGCCTGTGTCCAAGTCGCTCTTCTACGAGCTGCTGTGCCGTGTCCCTGGAGCTTGTTAAGCCAGGGAGACGTGGGCCACGTTCAGCCCTTCAGGGGCTCCCTTGAGCTCGCAAAGGCATCTCCTGTTTCAGCATCTGCCCCTCCTGCGGGGGAACCACATGTATGTTCTCCTGGCCTCGTTAGGCTGTGGCTTTATTAACCTGTAAGAAGTGGGGTTGGTGTATATTGCTGCTTCTCTGCTGAAGACATCCAGTCTGCTGCATCCAGTCTCTTCCATTCCTCCTGTGTGAAAATAAAGGTCGGTTACTGTAGGGAGATCTGTCCTTCGCTGTGCACGTGGTCCTGTGCTCTTTTCTCTGTTTGACTGTATTGCTTCTTGAGGGGAATTTTTGATTTTTCCATTTACGTGCTTTCTTAGAGCTGTAGAGTGAATGGTTTGCTCCCAGGGAAGTTGACTTTGTTTCCAGTTTTTTCTGAATGCATGTGAGCCAAGATCCCACGCAGGGTTTAGCTGCCTAATTTATCACTGATTTTGCCCTGATGACATGGTCCTTACTGCCTGTGCAACTGGAATTGGAAAGGGGGTGCCAGCAGGTCACCCCAGGACTGCCCTGTACAGACATGCGCTGTCCCTGCTCTGCCACTGCCCCGCTGAGTGACCATCAGCAAGTCACAGGGCTGGATGGGGAATACTGGAAGTCATTATTTTCCTTCAGAGAATTTTGCCCACAACGTTTCAGACTTCAAAGATGAGGCCTTGAGGCATGATTATAATCTCAGTAAATAAACAACCACAGAAATAATTTGGGTGTACAGTGTGGTGTTGTGGAGCAGTTGCAGTGTGTTTATGCTGCCAGTGAAGGGGAAAATAAATGAAAGTGTGTTTTGTTTTCTGTTGGTGTTTAAATGGTTGGCTCCCCCAAGCCTTTAAGTAAGGCAGTGCACAGTCCCATGGCCATCGGGCACCGTGCTCCTACGCTGACTTTTTCTTAATCCCTTAAAGGTTGGCTTATCACTTGAAGGCTGTGTCACCCTGACAAACGTAAGCCTACCTGGTGTAACATTAGGTGCTGTCATCCTGACAACCATAAAAATCCTTCTTTGATTTCTGATAAGCAATTAATCTTGAGAAACCATGCGCCAGTGAGTAATCCAGACTGTCTGGTTGTTGTGTTACACAGCTGGGTAAGAGGATGTTGTGGCAGCAAGCGGGACACTGGGTGGACGGTAAGTGGTGTTTAGGACTTGTTTGCTGACAGAAGTGAAGATTGTGATGAGATTGCCACATGCTGTTGCAATACCTGGCTTAAGAGCTGTGTGTCCACGTAAACAACACTCCTACAACAGGCGTCCTGGAGGGCTAGATGGGGGGGGTTGGAGCTGCTACGTGTGCAAAGTGCTGTAGAGGAGGAGCAGGGACACCTTCCCGTGAGCTGAATGTGTTCACAGAGCACCTAGGCCAGGGCACCCTGGGCTGGACTGGGGCTCAGTGCAACAAAAGCAGTGACTTGGTGCTGATGAGTTAGCACTAAGTCAAACACGACTCATTATTCACAAAGTACATTAGGGATTTAAAAAACATCATAAGATAGGCACTCTGTAATTAATATTCCCCCGAGTCTCTCTTATCAAGGCCAGCTGGTGCCTTGGAAGTGCCTTTACGAGGCTGCCACCTCAACGTGCTCTGCCATGTCACCTCTGCCGAGCATCCCTGGCATCCAATTGACAGGCAGCCTTGGGCCTGTGGTCCCTGTCGCCTGCAGCTGACCTCTTACTTGTGCAAAGAGAAGAGCATGGGGATGCCCAGGAATTTCTCTTCCCTTCCTCCTGCACCAAGCCCGCAGTGGCTTTCAACCCCCACCTTTGAAAGGAGCCAGTGTAGACTCTCTCGGCAGCCTCAGCGGGAGGCAAGGGGCCAAAGGAACTCCCCGGGGAACAAGTGCAGTGCTGAGCGGTGGGTGTTTGCAGGGCAACACCCCGAGCAGAGCTCGGAGACCACTCCTCCTCCTTTTTCTAGCCTTGTCTTCTGCTGTGACATATTGTACTCTTTTCAGTGTTTTAAATTTAAGGAGAATCCTTGTTGTTCTCCCCTCATTTTGGGTAAGACTGAGCTCAATTGCAAGTAGAAAAACTACTTTAAAAAAAAATATGGGCTGCCTGAAGTATTCACCTTTTTAGTTGTAATGTTCATCCTTTGAAGGCAGCAGGAAAATCAGTGAACTTTAGCAGGGTCACTGTAGGTATTAGGCTCCAGTATAGAGAAGAAGATCATTTTTGGCTTGGAGGAGTTGGTTGCACGGCTGGTTTAACAGCCTTCTGTAACCTGCCGAGCAAATGTATTTGCCTTGGCTGCTGAACAATCTAAACACTCCACCGAGAGCTTCAGCTCTGCTGCGCATGGTGGATTTATCTGCATTTGTTTCAAAGCTGTGTCAGTCGGAGCCAGTGGCTCCTCCGGCTTAATCTGATCTCCATCTGTCCTAAGAGGCGTCAGATCGCCCCGGCTGCAGAGGGCTCTGATGGGGTGCTGTGCGTCCCTACAGCTCGCCCAGGCCATTGGCCACGGTTCAGCCTGATTTACGCACTCCTCACCCACTCTCTCTGCTTAATTGCTCTTGGCTACACCTACAAAGGGATTGAGGAGGCACTGATATGCTCTGGTCCAAAACTCCTGAAGTCCCCAGAGACAGGTGTGTTGGTTCTCGATATCCAGCACTGAAGTCCCTCTGAAGCTGAAGTTTTGCAGCTGGTGTGTGCAGGAGCTCCTCATCTTGATGGTGTCGAACTTGGTTGGGAAATACCTGCGTGGTAAATAAGGAGCTCCCATGCCTGCTCTGACGGGGAGGCTGGGGCTGGCTGGTGGTCTCTTTCCATGCCCTATAGGAACCCCCTGCAGGTCCCACACCATGCTAGTAAAGCTATGCTATCCTGTGGTGAGCGTTTCTTTGTTCTTTTCTTCTTAAACAAACCCATGTGCCACCCTGCCCTTTTCGCTTTGTTTTTCTGAGCACGCTGGAATACGGGTACCGAAGGCACAAGGTTTTCAGGTCAGGGATCAGCATGCTGGGCTCCCTGCCTGTGGCCGAGGGTGGAAGCAAAACGAAGAGCTGGCTGTGTCAAGTGACACTTCAAGTTGAGCTTGTGTGCAGCTTTCCAAGACAAACACACGTCTGCCTCCCTGCTGGCCTTTCTACCCCCTAAATTCCCAGCACGTGACTCGGAGCGGGGTAGTGGACACCGAAGGAAAGTGCCAAATTCGTTATTTAACTTTGTCAGCTCAGTAAAATGGTCTGATGTTGGTAGGAGGTGGTGTTTTCATAAAGAAAGCCTTGGAGAAAATAAAACAAAACCAACCTCCCCTCCTGTCCCAGGGCCTCACTCATTTCAGGTTGGGGCCAGGGCTGCTGACTCATCAAACGTGCAGGTGCCGGAGAGCCTTCCCCCGCGGCGAGCACCACCCCTCTGCTGACCCTCTGCGAGGGGTTGTAAGCTTTGCCCCCATTTGCACGGCAGAACAGATCCTGGATGACCTCACTCTTCTGGGTGTGGGTCTGCTGGGTTTGCCGCGCGTCGCTCTGCATCACGGTTGCATGCCTCTCCTCCAGCACACAATTTGGCCCAGTGCCTCCCTTTCCTTCTTCTGTACCACAGGAAGCAGCATTTATAAAATCCCTAATGATCCTGTCAGCTTTTATACATTTCCTGTCTTGCTTTTTAAATGAAAGAGGAAAACACGGCACTTCTGACCTGAATGGCTTTGGACCGTGTCTGCTGGATGTGGTCATAGCCGCTGGCCTGCTTTGCTGCTCTCAGCCGTGATGCCAGGATGGCTGTGTCTGCTCCCAGGTCCTTATCAGAGTCCTGGCAACTTCAATGATTTCCTTAACGCCCCTTCTTCCTCCCTCTGATTCATGGGGAATCTGAGCTCTGGTTTAAAAAGTTACAGGAGAATATTGTTTTACCTTTTGGTGTCATTTAGAAAATCTGGAAAATGTGAAAACTTTTTTCACCCTACAGACTAAATACCAGAAGGCAAATAAAAAGAACTTAAACTCTGTTACTTAAGATGAAACAGCCTTGATTTTCAGCTAAGCTAGGTTTTTGGGTTTGTGGTTTTGGTTTTTTTTTTTTCCCCCCTCCAATTGTCTTTTATTTGAGACCACGGCACAGAGCAGACCTGCCCGGTGTACCTGCAGAATTACCTCTGCAGGAGGCTGTCTGGTTTGACATTTAACTTAAGGCATTGTTGAGGCCACAGGTGGATTTACTGGAGGATATAAGAAGTCCTGAGAGCTCTAAGCATGTCCCTGACAGTAGGCTTGAATCCTACATTAAAGCTGCCTCTCTTTTTTTCTTGCACTGTAGCTAAGAAGATCAATCCAAGTGAGGAACCTGTTTCCCTCTGCCTATCCCGGGGTTTTCATAGGCAGCCCCCGTCTGCAAGGCACGTGGATCTGTAGCAGTGCTGGGCAGAAACTCCTCAAAGCTTGGGGGTGCAGCAGTTTGTCTAATCTTGGTGGGTGATGCTGTGTTGCAGCAACTCCTGCTCACCCAGAGGACCACCTCCCTCCCATGCTCGTGGTCGGTGAGTGGCTTCCTGCAGCACTTCACAGGGTGTGCAGCAGAGGACGCTTTTTTTTTTCCCCTAGAGCACTGCTTGGTGTGTGCAAGAACAGCAAATTTCGGACCACTTTCTGTCAAAAGGCAGGGAAGACCGACTCTTGTGTCTTCATTACCCAACGTTATTTCCTGCATTGGTGGAAAACTTAAAACCCCAGACATTAACTGCTGAGTTGAAAGAAGTGTTATTCCATCCTCTGCCTCTGCTGCCTTGTGTGTTGGTTTTTTTTTTTCTTCTTCAGAAGCCCTCTCTGAATACCATTCCTGCCCATAATTTTGTAAAATGCGGAGGCCAAGTGCCTGGAAACTGTATAACTAGGGTAAGGCAGCTCCTAGCTGACTTGCACGCAGCATTGCAAATAAAAGTAACCGCTGGAGTCACTGGCACTTAACCAGACTGAAAACTAGTCAAAGTAAGCAGAAAACACTGCTCTGACTGCTATAAAGAGGCATTACTCTGTAGTATTTTTGGAATCATGATGCTATAACCAGGTGTCTTGAGCAAGGGAAAAAGTGAGTGGTACTTAAATTTCAGGCTCACTTTCTTCACCTAAAATACAGAGCAAACAGCCAAGGACATCACCGGTTACACAGGCTATTCAACCAGCTTCAGGGGGAGCTGGATGCCGTCTTGAAAGGGGAAGAAATCAGGAGGACCAGCTGTGAGCTGGATATTTTGCAGTCGAGGTGAGGTAATATGGTCAAATATGCGCCTCTGCAAGTGAAGTTAGTTATTGCTTCCCTTCAAAGACTTTCCTATGTCTGCACAGGCTGAAGATTATTTTTACAGTTAGTATCAGCCTGGCAAAGGCTAGACTTAGTCTCCTGCTGCTGGTACCGCTCAAGCAGAGGAGGAGCAGCCAGATCTGAAGCCCAGCTCAGGGGCCCTTTGATCGGGGCCTGTCGGATTCCCAGTGACCCAGAGGAAGCCACGAGTGCGGATTATCTTTATCAGACACTCGAGCTGTGGTTACGTGAAGCAAGTCAGAAAGCAGCTGAACTGATACTGCTGTGTTTGACTCTATCAGAAGCCAGGAACGGGAAGGCTCGGGGGAGTTACACAGAGTTTGCCAGGCACAGCTGCAGTGTGAGGGTGGACCCCAATCTGCCTGTGCTGTGGCGTGCCTCAGGGGTGGGGTGTCGCAGAGCATGATGCGGTCTCCCTGGGGCATCACATTGTGTATGCGTGCTCCGCTCTTTCTTTCAGAGTCCTTAGGTGCAGTGTTTTGTCTTCAGGACCAAGTGGAATAATTTCTTGATTCAGGAGCCGCTGAACTGGCCCCTGGGTGCCTGGAGCCCCCACAGTGCCCCAGCACAGGGAGCCAAAGAGCTCCTGGGCTTGCTGCGCTGTGTGCTGGAGCAGGGGACGCTCCCTGTCCCAGACCATCAGAGCAGTTGCACTCAACAACTTTCACACCATCGCTGGGCTATGGTGCAACACAGAGCCCTGTGAGACCCCCAGACCTTGCTGTGGTTACCCCAGTGTGTTTGGTGGGAGCAGGCTGTGAGCAACTGGGGCAGGTTTCCTGGTCCCTACTGACCACACAGGCTGCAGTAACCAGTTCCTGTGGGCTAGGTATGAAATAACATAAAATGCCGCACAAATCAGTGTTTGACACTGTCGCGGTTTGAGAAGGGGGGCAT
>NW_010419510.1:0-10199 GCF_000710305.1 Buceros rhinoceros silvestris | reverse complement strand
GGGGGCGGTCTCAGGACGAGCTGCTGGAGCAGTTAGGGTTCTTTAACCCTCTTCAGGGCAGGAGTGGTGTGTGTCCAAAAATCAGCTAGTGGGCATCACCAGCATGAGTCAGGTGAGAAAAGGGCTCAGTACTAGTGGCTGGAGGTGGGGGACAAGCATCTCTATTCTTCCCAAACATGGTGTGCAAGGGGTGTACATGTGTAAACACCAGCAAACTTCAAGCTGGATCAGCTGGCAAGTAGGAGACCCTGGGTTGGGGCAGTGGTCTCAGGCAGGCAGAGGGTATGTGCTGAAGTGCTCAGGGAGAGGGGGTGTGGTGCTGTTGGGCGAGTGTGTGAGCGCTGTGTGTTTGCAGCAAGCATCAGGTTGGACCAGGCGGCAGGCTGGGGACCTGTGGGGCAGTCAAGGGGGGCTGGAAAAAGGGCGGGGGTGCTGGGCAGACATAAGGGCCATGCTGTTTCTTAACAGATCTGGAAACATGCATGTGTGCTTGTGAAGCTGAAGAGTGTCCCCAGTGTGCTGCACTATTGACCTTAAGTCTCTGGCAGCCCAGGAGAAGGAGGGGGCCAGGCTGTTTGCTCTTTTTTGAATGTGAGTCCTCTGTAAGGGTGGTGTTATAATGCCTCCTCTGTGGCAGCCCGTGGGACTGGCCATGTCGGTGTTCTCTGTGTGCATGTTTTCTGTGCCTGTCTTGCTCTCTGAGACAAGTGCTCAGTTTCTTTACTAGTTGAACCTGCAAACGGGAAAAGGTCACACAGTCCCTTCAGCCCCGAGGAAAGACTCCATGTTCCTAGGTACCAGGTTGGGCTCCATCAGCCAGGCTGGAGAGATCCTGGGCAGTAGCCAGCTGGAGGAAGCAGCCTCTCATATGTCAGGGACTGAGTAGTAGCATGCCATGATAGCAAGGGAGGAGAAGACGAGTTTGAAGGAGTGCTCTTGAGTCCAAGAAAGGGTATTGCTTCCCTCACTAAGGGTTTGAATGTGTGTGCTTTTCTGGTTTTGTTTCCTAATCAGTTTCCAAATCAGTGCTTACGTATTAATTTTAATTGCCAGTGAGTTTAGTTAAATTCCCAAAGTCAAATCTCTTTTGCCTGTGACAGCAGCTAGTCAGTGACTTTTTTGACCTTTTAGCCTTGCCTCTCTCATTTTCCCTATTCTCTTCCCACACTCCTACAAGACAGGAGTGGGGTTAACAAGGGGTTGTTTTGTTGCTTGTCTGCCAGCTGAGGTCAGCAGTTACAGTTACATCACACCTACAGTCAGATATACTTACTGTTTTACATGACTAGATAAAATGTACGTATATACACCAAAAAAATTTGAATATCACTGTAAACTCTTAGAAAGAAGTTTAAAACTTACTGTTAAGGTATGTTTTGAGTCCTGATCTGCTGGCCATTTTTGTCAACTCAGAAGTTCTGTTCAAAGAAGCATAGCTTCTTCTTTTGAATTTTTACATTTGTCAAACCAAGTGGAAATCTGTAAGATCCACTGAGAGTATTTCTGAAGCCATAAAATGTTATTAGTGCAGCACTTCAGTTTCAACTCCTGGCAAAAATAAAAATGTCTACAACTGAGATATGAATTCAAGCTCCAGCATTAAAAATGCTGGATAAAATCCTAGAGTCACTGAAGTCAGTAATCAAGCTAATTCCTTAGAAGAAGCATTTAATGTCTGAAGATTTACAGCATTTTGGTATTTGAATAATATAGGATAATGATCAAAAAACATTCTGAAGCATCTCAGGACATAGGTCACTGTTTCAGTTCAATTACAGATCAGTTGAAGATCAGTCCCAATGTTAACATTCCTGATACTAATGGCACCATATTCAAGTGAAACCATTATGCAAAAGCAGAAAAAGCTTAAATAAACTTAAACAGTTCCTTATGCAATTGCAGTATACAAAGCATACAGAGAAACTAATGTACAGGGTTGGGACAAACCATCATTATCATGACAAAGGATGAACATAGTTGCAAAAAAATGAAAAAAATGTTTCTTCATAGGTAGATATGAAATGGAGGGAGAAAATTATGCAAGTGCATATTATGCACGTATACACCGACACACAACTGAAATATTAAAATATGGTAAACTCTCTAATGAACATTGATCAGAAAGGCAGTTATTTGCCTATGTTTGTAGAAAAGTTTTCTCCTTTTTCCTTAGTAATAACCTATTTTCACAATGTGAAGAAAAAAAAAGACATTTTTGAACAAAGGAAGCCCTATAAATAAGTTGCACATTCACCACTCTGCCACAATTCTACCCTGATGCACATCCAAATGAAAACAGTCACAGCATTCTTTCTCATTACGCCGATAGGCATTGTAATCCTATAGCAATCAAGTCAACTTTAGTCTCAACAAGAAAATATAAGGATAGGTAAGTGCATTTATTTATTTATTTTTGATAGTGTGATGTTGGTGTAAAGGTATATCTCTAGAGCGAGACTTAACCCACCAAAGGTTGAAGACTGAAAAAACCTTTTGTGCAAAGCATCTTTCTCTCAATTCCCTGGTTGTTCGTAGGTGGATAACACGAATCTGTTAAAAAGTTATATTTATTGTAATTGCTTTCTTCAGAAGTCTCTGTTTATATACAATATAATTTGGGGCACTGTTGCAAATGTTTGGAGAAAGTGGTGCAGTATGCAGCATGTCAGAGGGCTCTTGCTCTGAATGGTATCTGCTCATTGCTGGGATCTCTGGCTGATTAAGACAAGACTGTTGTACTTTGCAGGTCTAGGATGAGTCCTAGATCAGTCAATGATCTAATGCATCAATTGTGGGATCATGATGTGTCTTTCATTAAGCTGTCTAAGATACAGGCTGCTGTCCTAGCTACATGGCAATGTACTGACAGCTAGAGCAATTGACCAGGAGCAATAAAAATGGCTTAGGAAAATTCCCTGAGCTCCAAGCAGACATCAGAATTCAAAGTTGTTAAAATACTGCAACAAAGTTTGTAAGCAAAGTTCTCAGACTAAAAATAGCAAACTGAGGAACTAGGAATAAGTGACTCTGCCTTTTAAATCATTGTTCAGACGAGATCCTTTAACACTTGAGCAAGTTTCCATACACTGTATAGTCCATACAAAGAAAATCAAGAATTAAAAGAGGAAATAAAGGGAAACAATTCATATTTAAGTGGGTCAGAAAGAAACCCAAAAACTCTCCTTGACAGAGGACATGAAGAGCAGCCTGACCCTCACAGAGTGTGAGAAGAAGCAAATATGGCCATCATTTCAAGTGCTAGGGGCACTTTTCTGAAGGTTGCATAAAGTAACATGACAAACCACTGGGTATAAGGATGTGCCATACTTAATCTAAACCTTTGGTTGTTTCAAGTTTCTAGCCTCCAGGCAACGATAAATCTTTCTGTAACAGCTTACGCAGGGTGAAACAGATCATACACAAGGAACAGCGGCTTACTCAAGGGAATGTCGTTTGCCACCATTACAATGATATTTCCTGCCTATTTAAGCATACCTGTGGATTCTAGGTAGAATGCAAAACAGACATAGCAATAGAGATTTTCTGCACAATTGTATGTACAGTCACTCTGTCTTAATTTTCTTAAGCACGCTAAGCAGCCCTTAACAGTGTTTGGCTTCTAGGCATCTCTTAGTAGGGTGACCTCTTTACATTTAAATAAGTTAGTTTGTTTAAAAGTAAGGTGCTCCTTCTGTCCACAGTGCAGCTAGTACCTGCATCTGATGGCAAATGCCACCAAATAATTCAGTAAATGAAAACCTTACATGGGCATGGTTTCTACCCAAATGCCAATACGTCACATTAGAGAAGACCAGCACAGAGAATGATAGTTTTGACTACATCTTAAAAGTATCTTTTTTCCACTCTTTTCCACCTTGAAAATCAATACACAGTACTCGTCTGTCAGGCAGACTGGATTAGTACAGATGCTAAAAGTGTGGGAGAGGAGGAAAATAATGTGGGGAAGGGGAGAATGACTACCTGATGTGCAGGTGTGCATGAATTTGCCTTTGATTTCTGGTAGCTAGACTTTCTGGTGTGTTCAGTCCAGTGATATGAAGCAATGGCACAGGATGCAGAGGAAAAAAAGCATGACTTCCACAAAAAATGACCACCTGTAACAAGTTCTGTAGTTTATTTTCTGTAGCAACAATCTCCTCTTTAAAAGCTATTTAAATAGTATTAGGAAATCAGCCTTTGAACTATGGCTGTAAACATATATTTTCTTAAAGCTCTCAAACACGTTGGTTCTGAAAAATTTACAGCCTATTTTCGTGAAAATACTGGGTCTTAGATCCTGCTGTAGTCTTAGCAGAAACTTGAACAGCCAGGTTACTTCAATTTCTAAAAATGTGTTCTTTCTGCCACATACCAGTTGGAAGTAATCTAAGAGTGTTTGCATACCTACATTCCTTTCAATGATGGGGCTAAAGCTTGTGTTAGATTTAAATAGAAACTATCTAGCTGCAGAGCTGACCGTAATGGTAGCCTGGGGACAGGGACTTTTGCTACACTATGTCCCCTGAGCTAACTATTTTACAGCATGGTCTGCCCTACATATACAACTTTTCTAAAGTTGTCTTCGATTACAGGCTTGGCGAGCCCAAATGCACAGGAGAGATGAGCTTCCTTAGTGTTCTGGTTGCCCAGCATATGTGCTATACGCTCTGTACTGCATCACTTTTCTCCAGGTCACTTCAGAGCACAGTTCCCCAGATCTCCCCTTTTCACTCCACGCTCAGCTGCACTTTACAAAGGTTAGGAAGGCTGCTGAAGCAATTGATCTGATTCTGCTTCTGTTATAATACCAGTGAAAATCCAGTTGACTTTATTGGAAGTAGAATCATGGTTGTAATATAGAAGAGAAGGAAAGTGGCATGTTAGGAAACCAATAATTTTACCAGCTTATGTAGAATTATTTCTGATGGGAAAAGCAGAGGTGGCTACACTGATCAAAAATAGAAGCTTAGTTTTATTTGCACCTAGGTCTGCAGGAGGAATTTAGATGTGTGAATAGAACTGCATATGGAGTTTGATTTGTCTGTTGAAGTTTGGCTATAGGAATGCTTAATAAGATGAGATATTAAATCAGATGACTCGTCTAGTTTGAAGTTCAAATGATTTGCTCAGAGGGTCTTTGACTGTGGTAATTGCATACCATCCTTTCACAGTGGAAACAATATGTCTGGAAACAAATACCTGTGATCTCCAGAGTGTTTACTGAGAGAATACAGGTAGTCATAGAATCAATCTCCTTTAAAACTAGGGGTTGTGTTGGTTAATATTTTATAGAGAAGTAGTTATACTGCATAAGAAAACTGTGAGAAGCACATTCCTCTCTTAAATTTAATGAATCAACCCAGACATCTTGTACTGTCTGAAAATAAATTGAAGGATTTAGAAGAGTCTCTGAGAATGTGAAATTTGTGTATAATATTTCAAGCTGAAAACAAAGGCAATAAAGGCACCTTTGGAACACTGTTTGGGGATAAACAGCTATTTGGAAGAGATGAGATCCATCTGACTATGTGGGGCAAAACTATCTTTGCCAACAGCCTAGTAGGGCTGGTGAGAAACCTGGTAGGGAGACCTTTAAGCTATAATGACTAGGACGAGAGAGATTCCTTAGCAAATGAAGGAGCTGTGGGTGGGGCAGGCAAGCCAAAGGTCTAGAGTGATAAGAGCAGAAGGGGCATGGCAAATTTAATTTGTTTGCGATCAAATCAGAGTAGGATAATAAACCCAAGTCTTAAAACCTCTTCCCCCCACTATTCCCTTCTCCCTGGGCTCTATTTCTGCCCCTTGAACAATGCAGGGGGGATGGGGAATGAGGATTGCGGTCAATTCATCCCACATTGTCTCTGCCATGCCTTCCTCCTCACACTTTTCCCCTGCTCCAGAGTGGGGTCCCTCCAATGGAAGACAGTCCTCCACAAGCTTCTCCAATGTGAGTCCTTCCCTTGGACTGCAGTTCTTCATGAACTGCTCCAGCATGGGTCCTTTTTATGGCATTCCTTCAGGAACGGAGGGCTCCAGCTTTGGGTCCCCCACATGAAAACGAGTCCTGCCACCAAACTTCTCCAGTGGGGTTTCTTCTCTCTTCACAGACAAGAAGCCTGCTCTAGCATGGGAGCTCCATGGGGTCTGTCACAGTTTGGAGTGTTGACGAATGTAAGCAGTCTGTTTTAATTTCAAATCCCTGAAGATTCCCAGAGAAAAAGATCTGATACGCTTTCATCTGAGTGAGCTGGAATTTGAACTATTTGGGCAATCGATCTGAGCACCAATCATGCCTGGTGTTAGGCCAAATAAAGCTGTCATGTGTTAGAGCTAGGCCAGCCACTAGATGAATGACAGATGCTTTCTGTTATTACCCTTCCCTTCCCACCTGCCCAAAGAGAAGAAAGAGAAAAGGAGCAAGGAAGAGAGACTTGTGGATTGGAAAAGAAAACTGAAACTTCTTTAATGAGAATAAGAACAAGAAAATGAAATATGTACAAATTCATACAATACCAATACCAAAACCAACCACCCTGATGGCAACGACATCACTATCACCACTGATGCTGCAGGGCAGACATTGGGGAAGACCCAGGCCAGACTCAGCAGCAGATGGGAACTGGATGCAGGAGCTGTATTTCAGAACTGGATTCAGGAATGCACAGACTGGGATCAAAGGCAGAACAGACAGAGCCCTCCTCGGACACCAGCCGTTGAAGAAGAGGTAAGAAAGAGAAACCCTCGTGGTCCCTCGGCTTTATGCCGAATATGACATATATGGGATGGAACACCATGATGGTCAGTTTAGAGTTACCTATCCTATCTGCTTCTCCCCACAGGTGCAGCCTGTAACTTGCTGCTCCCCCAACATGGGACACAGGATTTAGCAGTGACCTTGGTCTTCACAGGACCAAGTATAAGCAAGAGCCTTTCTGCACACCAACCCCTGGTAGTTATTGTAAACATCAAGCCTTACCACTTCTAGAAGCAGACACTGTCAGCAAAAATATGCCATTAACTTCGGGAAATGCAGTTAGTTAGAAGAAACTGAGCTGAAAATCATTGAACAGAATTAGTTCTGTTTTCACTCAGACCAGGACAGGGTCACATCCTGCTTTGGGTGCATCCACCTGTTCCAGCTTGGGGTCCTCTACAGGCTGCAGGGGAATCCCTTCTCTGGTGCCTGGAGCATCTTGTCCCACTCCTTCTCCACCATCCTTGGTGTCTACAGGGTTGTTTCTCTCACATATTCTCACTAACTCTTCAGGTTACCATGGAGCAGCAGTTTTCCCTCCTTCTTAAATATGTTATCACAGAGGCATTACCACTGTGCTGACTGGCTCAGCTTTGGCCAGCAGTGGGTCCATCTCAGAGCTGGCTGGTATGTGCTTCATTGGACATAGAGGAAGCTTCTAGCAGCTTCTTGCAGAAGCCATCCCAGTAGCCTGTCCTGTTACCAAAACCCTGCCGTGCAAACCTAATACATTCGCTGAAACACCTCTGATGCATGTGGTACAGACTAAAAAGGAGGAGTTTCAAGTCTGTATGCATTCACAGAATCCTGATATCTTCTGGAGGAACAACACAGAATGGTTCCAGCAATTGTGGAGATTTTCTAGAGTGCGCTGATGACAAATTCCTGACATGGGTGATTGGAGACCTGATAAGGAAGGGTGTTTTGCTGGACCTGTTACTTACAAGAAAGAAAAAACTGGTCATTGACATGAAAGTCAGGGACAACCTTGGCTGCAGTGACCATAAAATGTTGGGGTTCATATTCCTATTAGAACTTATGAGGAGGAAACAGGATAAAAAGCAGCACTGCACTGCTGGGTTTTGGAAGAGCACACTGACTTCTTCAAGGATCTGCTTGCCCAATAATGTATTATAGGTTATTACAACATTACAGGCTTTTTGACATAGCCATGTAAATACTAGATTTTTCAGAAAAATTTGTCCATAGGTAGCTTACCATCCTATGATAGGATAGTATTTTCTGGATTTTTGAAAGAAACATTGAATTTGTAAGCAGATTTCTCTTCATTTATACTTTAAGGTCAGAGAAAGTTCTGATAAGAATAAATATCAGTATATTCAAATGAATACAGCTGTAATTCTCCACCCTAGGACTCCTGATCCAAGCAGAAGACTGAATATCTGTGCAATGCCTTTGTTGTTGGCTTTCAGACCCTTCCTCAAAACACTTTTTTGGAGCACTGCCTACAAAGACATGCCATGGGTAAAGCACTCGTGTTTTCTGCTGCCTGTCACATTAATTAGTTCAGGCTTACTGTTTCCTCAAAATCCTCTGTGCATCTGTGCTCATCTTTTTTTTCTTTTTGATGCTTGCGTTGCAGGCTCTTCCAAGCAGGGAAATTGTTCATATTGGTCAGTTCTTATATTTTGATTTCTGTTCTGTGTTTGTGTGGGAGATGTCTGCCTTTTGATAATCCTAAAACAATCTTGTTTAGATTCAGTGACAGTACAGCAGCTACTGCTAATGCTTTTATCATTATTACTGTTTTTACCAGCTAAGTATATGGTCTGTTTGCATAAACATAGCTCTATTATTTGGCCTGGAACTATTTCTCCCTAAAAATCGATGATCTGTCGGGAGTACAACTTCTAATACTTGACATCCCATACTCTCCTTTACTGTTCAGCAGAATTCAAAACAAGTGCTGTCTCTGAATTTTTGTCATATCCTTGCGGGGTTTTTGTGTAACTCACTGCTTCAGTACTTTATTTTTCTCTCTTAGTTTTAGGTCTGATGGGAAGAAAATCTCTAAGTACTTAAACCTTTCTGCCTTTCAGATTTACCTTGTACTAATCAATTTATTGCAATGGTTCAGGAAAAATAAAAGCCTCACTAGAATTAAAATTCCTGGCAGTAAGCTAGGTGTTTTACAGCCAGAAAAAGACAATGGATTCATAATTACATCAACTTCCTATTGTTTATATTCTGTTCTTCGCTCCATTCTTTTACTCATAACAAGTATCATCTAGTCATAAAATCCCATATACGCTCAGTAGTCTCTAATCAGGCAACAGAAAATACATGATCTGTCCCAGTGTGGTTTTGCAGATCAGACATTTCTTTGTACTATACCATGAAACTAGGTTACAGCTCTTAAGCATCCCACAGAAATTCCCTTTTGGCCCTTCTCTGGATGAGAGGAATGGCTGGCTGGAGAACTGAGGATGTATTGTAAAAATAAAATAAACTCAGAATTTAAAATCTTACATGCACAATACATTAGAGGTTTTGTTCTTTACTGGAAAAAACTAGGAAAATCCTCATATTCTGTTGCCATCCTGTTCCCTTTATTCCAATTGTTACAGGTCCCTTGAAATGATAGAACTCTTAACTTGGTTTCTGCAGTAACTTCTTATGATATAAAACGACTGTCATGTCAGTAGTGACTTCAGCCTGCTTTTGTACTAAAAGTACATAAAGGGAGGTGCAGTTTAGCACCAGCAGATTTTTTTATCATAATCCAGAGATATATTCTGATAACAGATACATGATCAGCTAACCAGAAAGCCTGTCTTTCCTTAGAAGAAACACTCCAGTTTTCATAACAACAGTAAAAATGTGTCAATATTTTTGTTTTTATTTTTCCTATTGGAAAGACTATGAATTTCAGCGGAAATAATAATAACATAAAGAACTCAACATGTATTTAAAATGGAATGAAAATCTGAAAATGGTTTTAAAAACAAGTCCACTTAACACCTTCACTAAGCTTGCATTAATTTAATAATTTGTATGTCCTGCTTGTTCAATATAACAGAGTAACTGGCCGTTTCCACTTCATTTCATGTCTTTTCTCACTATTATAATGGATACCATTAAATATCGAATCCTATCCTAAGCTAACTTGCGCTAAGCTAAATGTGATTTAGAACCTTTAAGGATTATGGATATACTTGGTTTCTCATTAGTTTCTGACAATCAAAATGTGCAGAGGAAAAGGATTGCTATTACCATATCAGTATATTTAGTTGCTTTCTTTCTAACACCCTTTTTATCTTAAGGGGAGGAAGGGAAGCAGCTGAGCACTTTACCCAATAAATTAAAACCTACTCCATACTTCGATTTTCTGAGCAAAAGTTACCAAGAAAAAGAGAAATATCTGCTCTGGTCAATCTTTTAAGTTTTCTATTACTCTGAGCATCCAACCTCTTTTTTTTTTTTT